>NC_090378.1:24880456-25180456 GCF_036365525.1 Heterodontus francisci | reverse complement strand
GGTCTTGTCCAATCTACACCTGCTCCTTTGTTATCTCTTGCCCCACCCCCGCCTCACTTGCTTATAACCTGTGACATTTCTAATATTTGTCAGTTCCGAAGAAGCGTCACTGACCCGAAACGTTAACTCTGCTGTAAGTACCTCTCCAGACCACAATTGGGTGAAAATGGTTTTCCATCGGTGCAAAAGCAGCACAACTCACCCATGGAAATTCATCCCCATCTCCTTTATACAGCTCTACCCTCCCAACTGAGAAGAACCTGGATTTAGGAACAATACTGAAGTTTCTTGCTGTGAAAATTCTCATTCCTGTTGTTCCTATATCTATATGCAGATATTGAGATATAATGAACAGTGAGATCTGTAAACATACCTTTCAATCATGGTCCCATTTTGAATCATCCAGACATCACAGTAGGTTCGAGCAACAAGCATTACCGCAATGAGAATCAGATATGCAGTCTAGAATGAGAAAAACAAGTATTTAAACATGTTTACCAGATTCACAAAAGACATATTCCCCTCTAATAGTTGCAAAGGTTCATTTCATCATTGTTTGACTATTTCTATCTTACAAATGCATGCCACTGTAGCACGTTGGTACCACAGAGGACACAGTTTCTCCTCTGATTCCTCACCTTGCAACAATGAGATACCAAGAACAGGCCATTTGGGAGGAAGGAGAAAAGGAAAGAAAAATAACCACAGTCCACAGGCTAGCAACTAATTTGAAAACCCCACTGGCAAATGGTTTGGGGAACATTCTCCATTCATCCCTCTTGGCTAGGGAAATGCACACAGTATGGGAGAAAATCAAAGAGCAGGGAAAATTCATTTACACTGTATCAAAACTTTGTAATAGAAGCACACATCGATGTATTATTGTGAATACTATATACCATGACAATATGAAAGGCACAATTCAAATGGTGGCTCCTCATCAGAGCCCTTTCCTATCCTGAGTGGCGTGAAACAGGGCTGTGTTCTCGCACCCACACTTTTTGGGATTTTCTTCTCCCTGCTGCTTTCACATGCGTTCAAGTCCTCTGAAGAAGGAATTTTCCTCCACACAAGATCAGGGGGCAGGTTGTTCAACCTTGCCCGTCTAAGAGCGAAGTCCAAAGTACGGAAAGTCCTCATCAGGGAAATCTTCTTTGCTGACGATGCTGCTTTAACATCTCACACTGAAGAGTGCCTGCAGAGTCTCATCGAAAGGTTTGCGGCTGCCTGCAATGAATTTGGCCTAACCATCAGCCTCAAGAAAACGAACATCATGGGGCAGGAAGTCAGAAATGCTCCATCCATCAATATTGGCGACCACGCTCTGGAAGTGGTTCAAGAGTTCACCTACCTAGGCTCAACTATCACCAGTAACCTGTCTCTAGATGCAGAAATTAACAAGCGCATGGGAAAGGCTTCCACTGCTATGTCCAGACTGGCCAAGAGAGTGTGGGAAAATGGCGCACTGACACGGAACACAAAAGTCCGAGTGTATCAGGCCTGTGTCCTCAGTACCTTGCTCTATGGCAGCGAGGCCTGGACAACATATGTCAGCCAAGAGCGACGTCTCAATTCATTCCATCTTCGCTGTCTCCGGAGAATACTTGGCATCAGGTTGCAGGACCGTATCTCCAACACAGAAGTCCTCGAGGCGGCCAACATCCCCAGCTTATACACACTACTGAGTCAGCGGCGCTTGAGATGGCTTGGCCATGTGAGCCGCATGGAAGATGGCAGGATCCCCAAAGACACATTGTACAGCGAGCTCACCACTGGTATCAGACCCACCGGCCGTCCATGTCTCCGCTTTAAAGACATCTGCAAACGCGACATGAAATCCTGTGACATTGATCACAAGTCGTGGGAGTCAGTTGCCAGCGTTCGCCAGAGCTGGCGGGCAGCCATAAAGGTGGGGCTAAAGTGTGGCGAGTCGAAGAGACTTAGTAGTTGGCAGGAAAAAAGACAGAGGCGCAAGGGGAGAGCCAACTGTTTAACAGCCCCGACAAACAAATTTCTCTGCAGCACCTGTGGAAGAGCCTGTCACTCGAGAATTGGCCTTTATAGCCACTCCAGGCGCTGCTTCACAAACCACTGACCACCTCCAGGCGCTTATCCATTGTCTCTCGACATAAGGAGGCCAAAGAAGAAGAAGAAGAAGAACTCTATATATATATATATTATATATATATATATATATATATATATATATATATATGTATGTATATATATATATGTGTTTGTGGATAAATCAATGGAATTTCTATAGGACGGGATCAATACCCCATCGTAGGATTCATCGGTAAATGCGCAACGGGCAGTATTGAACTAAACAGACCAGGATGATCTCCTTGATCTGAGCTGGGATAGCTGATTGCAGTTTTAGGCGAGGCAATACAATAAACCTAGTGTAAAGAGTACCGCAAATGGAAAAAAAACATCCACAGTTACTGCTCCCTCGTCAGCTTTCAGTAATTCTGCTCAAAGATGCATGTGAATGTAGAGTGAAAACAAATTCAGGCTCAGCTGTGAATTTTTGACTCGCAAGAACAATAGGGCAGCAACATTAGTGGATTTTAACTACCCCAATATTAACTCGGATAGTTTCAGTGTGAAAGAAATTGAGGGAGCAGAATTCTTGAGGTGCATTCAGGAGAACTTTTTTTGGCCAGTATATAGCAAGTCCAACAAGAGAGGGCGCAGTTTTAGACTTAGTTTTAGGAAATGAAGATGGACAGGTGGAAGGAGTGGCAGTGGGAGAGCATTTTGGTGGTAGTGTTCGTAATTCAGTCAGTTTTAACACAATTATGGAAAAGGATAGAAATAGAACAGGAGTTAGTGTTCTCAATTGGGGCAAGGTCAATTTTACTAAACTCAGGAGTGATTTAGTGAAAGTGGACTGGAAACAGGGACTTGAAGGTAGATCAGTCAGAAAAGTGGGAGGCATTCAAACGAGATTCAACGGGTTCAGAGTAAACATGAACCCACAAAGAAAAAGGGTGAGACTGCCAAATCTAGAGCCCCATGCCTGTCAAGGAGCTTACAGGGTAAGATAAGGCAGAAAAGGAAAGCTTATGTCCGACACCGAGAGCTCAATACTACAGAAAGCCGAGAGGAATATAGAAAGTGGAGGGGTGAAATCAAAAAGGAAATTAAGAAAGCAAAGACAAGGCATGAAAGAATATTGGCAAGAAAAATCAAGGTGAACCCAAAGAAGTTTTATCAATACATTAAGAGTAAGAGGTTAACTAAGGAGAGAGTAGGGCCATGAAAGACCATAAGGTAACCTATGTGTCGGGGCGGAAGATGTGGGTATGGTTCTTAATGAATACTTTGCAACTGTCAACACAAAAGAGGGGGACGATGCAGATATTGTAGTTAAGGAGGAGTGTGAAGTATTGGATGTGATACACATGGGGAGGGAGAAAGTATTAATGGGACTAGCATCCTTGAAAGTTGATAAATCACCAGGGCCAGATAAAATGTACCCTAGGCTGTTAAAAGAAGCAAGAGAGGAAATAGCAGAAAGTCTGACCATCATTTTCCAGTCCTCACTGGATACAGGAGTGGTGCCAGAGGACTGAAGAACTGCTAACATTGTACCTCTGTTTAAAAAGGGAGTGAAGGATAGACCAAATAATTACAGGCCAGTCAGTCTAACCTCAGTAGTGGGCAAATTATTGGAATCTATTCTGAGAGACAGGATAAACTGTCACTTGGAAAGGCATAGATTAATCAAGGATAGTCAGCATGGATTTGTTAAGGGAAGATCTTGTTTGACCAACTTGATCGAATTTTTTGAAGTAACAAGTAAGATAGATGAGGGTAGTGCAGTTGATGTGGTCTAAATGGATTTTAGCCAAGCTTTTGACAAGGTCTCATATGGCAGACTGGTTAAAAAAGTAAAATCCCATGGGATCCAGGGAAATGCAGCAAGGTGGATACAAAATTGGCGCAGTGGCAGGAAACAAAGGGTAATTGTTGACAGGTGATTTAGCTTCCAGTGGTGTTCTGCAGGGCTCAGTACTGGGTCCCCTGCTTTCTGTGGTATAAATTAACGATTTGGATGTAAATGTAGGGGGCATGATCAAGAAGTTTGCAGACGACACAAAGATTGGCCGTGTGGTAGATAACGAGGAGGATAGATGTAGGCTGCAGGAAGATATTGATAGGCTGGTCAGATGGGCAGAAAAGTGGCAAATAGAATTCAACCTGGAGAAGTGTGAGGTGATGCATTTGGGGAGGTCAAATAAGGCAAAGGAATACATGGTAAATGGGAAAATACTGAGAAGTGGAGAGGAAGTGAGGGACCTTGGTGTGAATGTCCACAGATCCCTGAAGGTAGCAGGACAGGTCGATAAGGTGGTTAAGAAGGCATTTGGAATCCTTTCCTTTATTAGCCAAGGTATAGAATATAAGGGTAGGGAGGATATGCTGGAACTGTATCACTCATTGGTAGACCACAACTTGAGTACTGTGTGCAGTTCTGGCCACCTCATTACAGAAAGGACATAATTGCACTAGAAATGCTATAGAGGAGATTCATGAGGATGTTGCCAGAACTGGAAAAATGCAACTATGAGGAAAGATTGGATAGACTGGGGTTGTTCTCCTTGGAACAGAGAAGGCTGAGGGGACATTTGAATGAGATATACAAAATTGTGAAGGGCCTGGATAGAGTGGAGGTGAAGGGTCTATTCACCCTAGCAGAGAGGTCAGTGACGAGGGGGCATAGATTTAAAGTGATTGGTAGAAAAATTAGAGGGGAGATAAGGAAAAACGTTTTCACCCAGAGGGTGTTGGGGCTCTGGAACTCACTGCCTGAAAGGGTAGTTGAGGCAGAGACCCTCAACACATTCAAAAGGAGTGCACCTCAAGTGCCGTAATCTGCAGGGCTACGGATCAAATGCTGGAGGGTGGGATTAGAATAGGTGGATCCTTTTTCGACCGGCACAGACACGATGGGCCAAGTGGTCCCTTTCTGAGCCTTAAACTTTCTATGATTCTAACCCATGCTTCCCGAATAATGACCACTTCGACTGGAATAATGGACCAGGGAAACTGAATGCAGTTATTAATACTTCAGGTACAGTTCTGTGCCTGCATCCAGTGAACAGTACCATAAACATTAGTCACTACAGGAGAGAAGATTTTTGGAAAAAAACACGGATTAGGGGAGAGTTTGAAGTTTTCTTTTATTACCTTCAATATCTCCCTCTGGGTAACAGTTGTTCTTAGTTAAGGAAACTGTGACTCCATTATAGGTGTCAAGCAACCCCCCCCTCCACCTGCCAAGACTGAGGCACACATTATGTCGTCACATGAACTAAAATTGCAAGCCCTGACTGGAAGGACATTTGCATAGTACCAATGTTGAAACAATGGGGATCCAGCAGTTACTTCCCCAATACACAGAAGTGGTCAGACCAGCTTCAGTCACTTGACTAACTGGCTGTTGCAGAGAATTTGAACTTTCAACAAAAGATTTTGAAGAGACTGCTCCATACAAGGAGATAGTCACATGACTAACCTGCTGGCCAACCTGGGAGTTTTTTTGAATTTGAACTCCCAACAAAGGAATTGGAACAGACAGAAAGCTGTGTGCTCATGGAGTGAAGAAGGCTGTGCTCCTGGAACTGAAGCAGAACCCTCTCTGCCTGCCTCCATCTCTTCCCACAGAACTGAATCTTGTGAAAACACGTGAAACTCAAAGAGAAAATGGTTTCCTATATGAACAAGGTTTTAAGAAGACGAAAGGGCCTCAACGAAACGCAAGACCATTAACCTTCAATCAAGGACTACAACGATCTTGAGAAACAGTAACAAGATATTGCCTCAAACTGTTCTACTTACCTTTTCTTCTGCTCTTTTCTGTCCCTATCTGCATGTTTATATCGAGTGTGCATACTAGCGTGGGCGCGTCATATATCCGTAGGCGTATTAGAGTTTAAGTTTAAGGTTTAATAAATTTCATCATTCTTCTTTAAACCAAAGAAAGCCCGTTTGTGCTCATTTCTCTGCCTTACAATTGGAAGGTCGTGAGCAAGGATTCACAAAGGGGCAGCTCAAAACACTGTGTTTAAAATTAAACCATGCTATAACAAGACCAGGTAAAGACAGCAAAAGACCCCTAGACACATTTCTCACTTGGTTGTAACAAAAGGCTTTCACATTGCTTTCCCAAATGACTGCTGATGAGGAGGGTTCACAATAGCAATAAGGATTCAACAACACAAGAACGGTGGGCTGAAATTTATACTCCTGCTGCCAAAATTGGTGGCGGGGGAAAACAATGGTGACCCGTCCATGCGGACCGCTGCGATATTAAGTGCAGCGACTCATTTAAATAGCCGGGGTGGGCCGCTGCCATCCCCCTCCCTCCCCACTAATGGCGTGGAGGGGGAGGGCTGTTTGTCCCTGGCATTGGCATCAGCTGCCTGAGTGAAGGCGCTGATGCCATTTTTAAAGGGCTTCAAGCCCTATCGTTCAATTTAAATATTTAAAGAAACACTTAATTAAAAAAATTAAATACATTTGGGGCGGCACAGTGGTTAGCACCGTAGCCTCACAGCTCCAGCGACCCGGGTTCAGTTCTGGGTACTGCCTGTGCGGAGTTTGCAAGTTCTCCATGTGATCGCGTGGGTTTCCGCCGGGTGCTCCCGTTTCCTCCCACAGCCAAAGACTTGCAGGTCGATAGGTAAATTGGCCATTGTAAATTGCCCCTAGTGTAGGTAGGTGGTAGGAGAATGGTGAGGATGTGGTAGGGAATATCAGATTAGTATAAATGGGTGGTTGTTGGTCGGCACAGACTTAGTGGGCCGAAGGGCCTGTTACAGTACTCTATGACTATTTATTTTGCCCCCTCCCTTTCGTCCAATAATCTTAAATTAATTATTTGCCCTCTCCCCCACAAAACACTTACCTTGTCCACCTGACCTTCCCCCCGCCACCCTAAAGGCCTACTTGGGTCTGCAAAAAAAAACCCGACCCAAGCCCGACAGAACCACATCTTTCCAGCCCGAGTCCTTCCATTTTTTCCCGTGTCCGACCTGACCATCAGTTAACATACCTTCCATTTTTTACTTTGTTGCTGATCTGTACAAGCTTAAAATAACTGTAACAAAACCACCTTTCTAGTCCAAAAATTAACATTGGAGCCACTTATCTGTGATAGAACGTGCCCCCAGCCTGCACCACCCCCAACCCCTCCGCACTGAAAAAATTACCTTCTCCCCCCTCCCCACCAGTGTTTCGCCTTGGTTCCCTGGACAGGGATCCAAAGGCATGGGAGTGCCAGCCAGCAGCACAAAGATCGCACCGGGACAGATGGCGGGAACGTAGGTCTCATTAATTCATTAATTTTAATTTATTTAAATATTTAAATGGCAGTCTGGTCGCCGAGTGGGTGCTGCCAGTAGGCCTTGCCACCGCTGGCATTATCAGACCGGGCCTTCCCGGTGTCGGGGCGCGTGGCGGCCCTCTGCCGGAGGCATTTTCCAGCCCCCCACCCCGCCAAATCCCCCGATATCCGGGGGGGGTTTCTGTAAAAGTCATCTCATTATGTCTGGAGCAAGTAAAGGTCTCAGGTTTTCACCCCTACTCCAGTGTCCATATATTGTTATTCCATCTCTTTGTTTTAATCTCACCCTCATCACACCGCGACTTTAAGGAAAACTACCTCCCCAGATACAAAGGCAAATCAAACAGTACTATTACTATCTCTATAGATATTGATCCTGCTATTAAAAGCTGTAAATTAGTTTTGAAAATTTGTTCTACCCATCCACTATCCTGTGGGTACATATTTTTCTAATCTCACTAACCGTGCTCAAGGCTTGTGAATCTTCCTTGAGACTCAAGCTTCTTTTGAAAGTTAAACAGCTTGCTCATTTTAACATGTATCACATTTCTCCCCAGTTTTTTCACCAGTGAAAATGCTTGCATCAACCTTTTTCATAACTTAGTTGACGAAGGCTTGGAATAATTCCAGTTACTCTTTGTTGGACCTTCTTAATGCAGCTTGGTCTTTAATTATCACTCCGTTAGTAAAAATCATCTAACTTCTCTCTCTTTGCCCTAAACAGCCCCTGCCGACTGAGACCTGGACTTAATATGCTGCCTCAACTTGGTCATTATAAAGAAACTGTTAAGGTTTTGTTACAGGTCTACTTGAGATAAATGGACATGGACATGCCACTATATTGTAGTGGCATATAAACACAAAAGGTGCAACAGCACAGATCAACCATACAGCATACTCTGTCTGCAATACTTTGGCTCTGGATCAACAAAGCAGTTACAAACAATTTTAGGAGCAATTCCATTAATTAAAGCCTGCCGTTGGCACAATGCAACATCACCATAGAATCACTGCAGAGATAATTAAAATCATTTTAAAATCTACCAATATATTCCAAGATTTTTCCTGATTGGTGGATCAGTTAAAGAAAAAACAATTTCTTTGCAACTTTAAGATAAGAATTCTTCCTCTCCCCAGTGGATCCTGAGATGAGCATGCATTGTGCTAGTGACATATTGCATAATGTGCATGATGATGCAAAAGGTATGATGCAAATGGATCCCTCGACCAGACTTTCAATGCCAAACTCTGGAAGGGAATTTGAGACAAGATATTTACTGATATTGCTCATAGACTATTTAAAAACAAAAAGACAAACTGAAGTACTGATCATCCCAATCCCATGTAATCTCAAATATAACTGGAACTTTCAGAAAATTTTTTTTATTCATTCAGGGGATGTGGGCATCGCTGGCTAGGCCAGCATTTCTTGCCCATCTCTAATTACCCTTGAGAAGGTGGTGGGGAGCTGCCTTCTTGAATTGCTGCAGTGCTTAAGGTGTGGGTGCACCAACAGTGCTATTAGGAAGGGAGTTCCAGGATTTTGACCCAGCGACAGTGAAGGAATGGCGATATAGTTCCAAATCAGGATGGTGTGTGGCTTGGAGGGGAACTTGCAGGTGGTGGTGTTCCCATGCATCTGCTGCCCTTGTCCTTCTAGATAGAGATCGCGGGGCTGGAAGATGCTGTCAAAAGGAGCTTTGGTGAGTTGCTGCACTGAATCTTGTAGATGGTACACACTGCTGCCACTGTGCGTTGGTGGTGGAGGAAGTGAATGTCGAAGGTGATGGACGGGGTGTCAATCAAGCGGGCTGCTTTGTCCTGGATGATATCGTGCTTCTTGCATGTTGTTGGAGCTGCACCTAACCAGGGAAGTGGAGAATCTTTCATCACACTCCTGACTTGTGCCTCGTAGATGGTGGACAGGCATTGGGAAGTCAGGAGGTGAGTTACTCGTCACATATTTCCCAGCCTGCTCTTGTAGCCACAGCATTGATGTGGCTGGTCCAGTTCAGTTTCTGATCAATGGTGACCCGAGGATGTTGATAGTGGGGGATTCAGCGATGGGAATGCCATTGGACGTCAAGGGGAGATGGTCAGATTCTCTCTTATTTGAGATCGTCATTGCCTGGCACTTGTGTGGCACGAATGCTACTTGCCACTTATCAGTACAAGCCTGGATGTTGTCCAGGTCTTGCTGCATCTGGATACGGGCTGCTTCAGTATCTGAAGGAGTCGTGAATGGTGCTGAACATTGTGCAGCGACATCCCCACTTCTAACATTATGATGGAGGGAAGGTCACTGATGAAGCAGCTGAAGATGGTTGAGCCGAGGACACTACCCTGAAGAACTCCTGCAGTAATTTCCTGGGACTGAAATGATTGACCTCCAACAACCACAACCATCTTCCTTTGTGCTAGGTATGACTCCAACCAGCGGAGAGTTTTCCTCCCGATTCCCACAGACTCCAATTTTGTTAGGACTCCTTGATGCCATACTCTGTCAAATGCTGCCGTGATGTCAAGGGCACTCTCACCTCACCATGTCAAAGTAGAAAAGAACTTAATAGGTGGGTAACTCAAGTAAGTATACTTTGCACATTCCAAAGTCTGAAAAAATAAGAATGCTAGAGTACATGACCAGTTTAAATGATACAGAGTACACAACAAGCTAAAATCATCTGGCATGCATGATAAGGTAAATGTACACAATAAGGAAAAATTGGATAAAATATGCATGCTGGCCAAAACTTTTGTAAGTGCCACTGAAGCCCATAAAAGTGGTGTCTGTCAGCTGTGTAAATATACATAGTATTACTACAGCACAGAAACAGGCCATTCGGCTCAACAGGACCATGCCGATGATTAACTGTGTATTGTTAATCACTTGAAGTTCACTGAAGTTCAAAATAAAATTGATTTTCTCTAAATTAGCCCTTTAATTTCCCCCTCCCCAACTTTTTAATGCTAAGAATAAAACCTATAAAACACTAAGGGGCCTAAATTGGATTGCCCCCAAAAACAGGATCAGGAATCATGATGCATGATTATCCCACGTCTTCAATATAATGCAGACAGCATGACTGTTGTGTGCAGCCAATGATAACCATGCTGTCCAATGGCTGCATGCATCTGCAAGTTACGAACCAGAGTACTACTTGTTAAAATCCAGCTATTATAAATGAACAAGTAACTTATCATAAACTAACATTTAGCTTTATTAGAACCCTTTTTTGTAGTGTGATTAAAATGGAAAAACTTAGGGCACAGTAAAGACAAGATGTCAAGGTAGAGGGATTCTGGGAGATTATGTCAAGTTTTAAAATGCTTACTTGCAGTAAAAGGTGAGACCTTGAGAGCAGACATTGAAAACAGCTTCTGTGTAGATTTCTCTCATAATGAGATAGGAACCTCGGAATGTAAAAGCATCGAGATAAAGTAGTCAACACAAAGGGGTACTACTTGCGCAAATCACAACCATCACAAAATGATCCTTGGTTAATGAAGAACGGCATTCTTTAATACAAGACTAATCACTGATTGGTAGAGGAGAGGGTTAATTGGAAATCTGGCAGGATAAAAGAAGTCTTGTCTTTGACACTGTCCAGCAGAGAATTTTCAGACAAGAGACGAGAGAGACACTGAACAAAAACTTGAAGACCAAAAGCTGCAAGAGAAAGAATTGTGCACTCTGCCGTCCAGTCTCTAATACAGGTAATATCTGTATTAGGCTGTGAACCACTGCCTGAGTTTGTGACTACGGTTTATCTGAAAACTTAACAAACTTGTCTTTACTTTTATCGCAATAAAGTCGATTCACAACAACCTTTCACAGAATCACTGAATAATACAGTGCAAAAGAGGCCTTTCGGCCCATCGAGTCTGCACTGATGCATTAAAGACACCTGACCTGTCTACCTAATCCCATTTGCCAGCACTTGGCCCATAGCCTTGAATGTTATGACATGCCAAGTGCTCATCCAGGTACTCTTTAAAGGATGTGAGGCAACCTGCCTCTACCACCCTCCCAGGCATTCCAGACCGTCACCACCCTCTGGGTAAAAATGTTCTTCCTCAAATCCCCCTTAAACCTCCCGCCCCTCACCTTAAACTTGTGACCCCTCGTAACTGACCCTTCAACTAAGGGGAACAGCTGCTCCCTATCCACCCTGTCCATGCCCCTCATAATCTTGTACACCTCAATCAGGTCACCCCTCAGTCTTCTCTGCTCCAGCGAAAACAACCCAAGCCTATCCAACCTCTCTTCATAGCTTAAATGTTCCATCCCAGGCAACATCCTGGTGAATCGCCTCTGCACCCCCTCCAATGCAATCACATCCTTCCTATAATGTGGCGACCAGAATTGCACACAGTACTCCAGCTGTGGCCTTACCAAAGTTCTGTACAACTCCAACATGACCTCCCTGCTTTTGTAATCTATGCCTCGATTGATAAAGACAAGTGTCCCATATGCCTTTTTCACCACCCTATTAACCTGCCCTTCTGCCTTCAGAGATCTATGGACAAACACGCAAGGTCCCTTTGTTCCTCGGAACTTCCCAGAGTCAGGCCATTCATTGAATACTTCCGTGTCCCATTACTCCTTCCAAAGTGTATCACCTCACACTTTTCAGCGTTAAATTCCATCTGCCACTTTTCTGCCCATTTGACCATCCCGTCTATATCTTCCTATAACCTAAGACACTCCACCTCACTGTTAACCACTCGGCCAATCTTTGTGTCATCCGCGAACTTACTGATCCTACCCCCCCATATGGTCATCTATGTCGTTTATATAAATGACAAACAATAGGGGACCCAGCACAGATCCCTGTGGTACACCACTGGACATTGGCTTCCAGTCACTAAAACAGCCGTCTGTCATCACTCTCTGTCTCCTTCAGCTAAGCCAATTTTGAAGTCACCTTATCAAGTTACCTTGTATCCCATGTGCATTTGCTTTCTTGATATGTCTCCCATGTGGGAACCTTTGTATTGCCAAATTTGTTCCCACCATAGAAGGGGGTATAAAAAACCCCAACTCTTATCTAATCTTACACATCAACAGGGGACCCAAAATCGTAACTTTCCAACACTAATTAAAGCAAGCCTGCACTGCGTAAAGCTAGCCTGCACCTTTTAAAGTGCAGGTACATTGTGGTTGCATTAGGTGTTGGCAGTCGTGAAGGAACTGAAACTGGGAAACAGTGAAAAATAGCACATCATGGGAGAGAGCGGACTTCAAGATTTGGAGGCCTTTGTACAGGAGGTGTAAAGTATAGTTGTCCTGAAACCGCAAGGGCCTCAAGGCCCTCCAGTCACATGCTCAAAAGTGAATTGGAACAGATAGTCATGGAGATCAATGTAAGGAGTCAATTCCCGAGGACCTGGAGGCAGTGCCACAAGAAATTTAATGACCTCACACAAGAAGTCAAGGTCAGTGAATACATCTTCAAATGTCATATCCTAACAACAGCACCACTAGACTCAGACACTACTCAAATTACCAACAATCTTTATCAAACAGGATTCATACCCAACATTCATATGCTTCACCTCACCCTCTCACACACACAACTGCTGCAAGTCTCACACCTGCATCAATCAACTAAGACGCCACAATACTCAAACAGACTGCATCACACTCACTGATACACTTCCCTCTCTCTTGCAGGACAAGATGGTGAACAACTGGAAGCAACAGGAGCTGAGGAGTGTCAGTCATGGCTCAGTCGGTAGAACGCTCGCCTGAGTCAGTAAGCTGTGAGTTCAAGTCCCACTCCAGGACTGGAGCACATAAATCCAGGCTGACACTCCAGTGTGGTACTGAGGGAGTGCTGCACTGTTGGAGGTGCTGTTTTTTGGGTGAGATGTTAAACTGAGGCCCTGTCTGCCCTCTCAGGTAGATGTAAAAGATCCCACAGCAAAGGAGAGGAGCAGGCGGTTCTCCTCAGTGTCCTGGCCAATATTTATCCCTTCATTAAATCACAAAAAACAGACTATCTGGTCATTAGTATATTTCTGTTGGTGGAGCTTGCTGCATGCAAATTGGCTTCTGCATTTCCTAAATTACAATAAAGTACACAATTAGCTGTAAAGTGTTTTGGGACACTCTGTGGTCCTGAAATGCTCTATATAAATGCAGGTCTTTCTTTTTTTTCGAACTGGAGGAGGAGACAGGCATGCCTAATCCCCATGGAGGAGACAGTGCTGGCCATTATTAGGACACCCATTGCTGAGGCCGTGGCCAGAGCAGGGCTGAAACCATCGATGATCCCTTTACTTTTTTTTTTAGAAACATAGGAGCAGGAGTCGGACATTCAGTCCTTCGAGCTTGCGCCGCCATTCTAGATCATGGCTGATCGTCTACCTCAACCCCATATTTCCACACTTTCCCCATATCCCTTGATGTCATGAGTAACTAGAAATCTATTAATCTCTGTCTTGAACTTACTCAGTGACTGAGCTTCCACCACACTCTGGGGCAGAGAATTCCAAAGATGCACCATCCTGTGAGTGAAGACTTTCCACCTCATCTCAGTCCTAAATGGCTTTCCCTTTATTCTGAGATTGTGTTCCCAGTTCTGGGATGTGGACATCACTGGCAAGGGCAACAGATGTTGCCCATGAAAACTGAGTGGCTTGCTAGGCCATTTCAGAGGGCAGAAAAGAGTCAACCACATTGCTGTGGGTCTGGAGTCACAATAGGCCAGATCAGCAAGGATGGCCGATTTACTTCCCTAACGCACATTAGTGAACCAGATAGATTTTTACAACAATCGATGATAGTACCATAGCACCATTACTGAGACTAGCTTTCAATTCCAGATTTTATTAATTTATTGATTTTTTAAAATCAATTAATTGAATTTAAATTCCACCAGCTGATGTGGTGGCATTTGAACCCATGTCTCCAGGACATTAGCCTGAGCCTCTGGATTACAAATTCAGTAACATTACCACTTAAGACACCATCTCCCTTTAATCTCCCTTCCTTCTCACATCCCACTTACCCCTCATCACACATTTTCTGATTTACAGGCTGCAGATTTACAAGTTGGTTGCTTTCCCACCACCCCCTGCTCCTCCTCTCTCTTCCAGCAGCTTGTCCTGCTCTGTGTGGTCTCTGTTCCTTCTCCATGTTATGCTACATGTTAAGGGGAAAGTGCACACATGTCTGGGAGCAACTGGCTTGTGCAGGTCAGCAAAAACTCCTCGTGTACCTGCCACACCATTCCCTATAGAATTTTGCAACTTGAAACAACTATAAAAAGCACCAAACACTTGTAGAATCATAGCAAAAGCCAGAAGAAATCAAGCAGCAACTAACCTGTAAGTAGCTGATGATTCCTTTCAATAGCACTGAAGGGGTGGGGTGGGGGTTGATCCTTCCTGCTGCTTAACGGGGAGTGTTGAACTCCAAAATGACACCTCTGATGTCAAATCAGTATGATGTCATGATCAGCCTTCCCAGCATACTTCTAATGGGTGTTCACTACATGCATGTGAAGTATTTCATTTTGGAGCTCTATGGGCACTTGTAACCCCCAAAAAACAGATGCTGATGAGCCCAATTTCTTATCTAAATGTTTTTAAATCAACAAAAAAAATGACTAAGTATCTTAGTTATACAAAACTGTTAGTAGTAATTAAACTGATACAAAAATATGTGAGGTGCTTTTTCCAACATTTTCCAATGGAGGTAGGAGGCACTAGGAAATTAGGGATATAAGTAAAAGAGAGAGGTAGTTGTATGGAAGAGCTATTCAATTTATTACCATTCCAGGAAACACAAATTTATTTGAGATTTAACAAAATGGCATTTTACAGAAGTTTTATTTTCAAGTGAATAAAGTGGCGCAGTGGTTAGCACCGCAGCCTCACAGCTCCAGGGACCCGGGTTCAATTCTGGGTACTGCCTGTGCGGAGTTTGCAAGTTCTCCCTGTGACCACGTGGGTTTTCGCCGGGTGCTCCAGTTTCCTCCCACAGCCAAAGACTTGGTAAATTGGCCATTGTAAATTGCCCCTAGTATAGGTAGGTGGTAGGGAATATGGGATTACTGTAGAGTTAGTATAAATGGGTAGTTGTTGGTCGGCACAGACTCGGTGGGCCAAAGGGCCTGTTTCAGTGCTGCATCTCTAAATAAATAAAGATGTTGGAAATTTTTAGACAATCCTAAATCATGGATTAAGTTTATAAGCATCCTGGCAAATGCTCTGATTTTCAACAATGAAAAGATTGTACACATCAGGCAAGTTTTTGGATGGTGCAACTGCTGCACATAGATTAGCAACTACAAATAAAGCATTATTTTTACAGCATTGTCATGTTTTGTAATTTCAGTTTATGTTGCCATGGGAAACATTTGCATATTATATGCTAAAATGCTACTACTGAGCTAAACTTAGTTCTCAGAGGATTACATTCACAGCAAAGCAGGACTTAGAGGTATAGATCAAATTTCAGGCGGGTTGTCTGAAACAGTGTGCTAGAAACGATGGAGGTTCGTTTGACATTCCATTCATTGTTCACAATTATTGTTGCTGTGACAACTCTATTCATCAGAACTCAGTAAGGGTTATTTGCAAATAAAGCCACTAGTGGGATAGTTCGCTTGACTTAAAACTGAAAATGTAGTCAAGCTTTTAAAAACAGAGAAAGCTACAAAATCTGGAGACAGGTCAAGTAGCAAAGGGCTGTAAGACAAATGGAATAGAGGAGAGAGAAGTTAGAAAATGAACAAAGTCACGCAAGATGGCCACTCAAGTAGCGTTAAATTGTTGTCGGTTCCGTGCCCATCTTACCCGGAACTCCATGTTTGTATCCCCTCCTGTCAGGTTTCTGCACCTGCCACAATATCAAAATGGCTCTTACGAAAGTCACAAATGGCACAGGTGACTGCGACAAAGGTAAACTATCCTTCCTTGTCCTTTTCAACCTGTCTGCAGCCTTTGACATGGTTGACCACACCATCCTCCTCCAAAGCCTCTACATTGTCATCGAGCTCGGTGGTACTGCTCTCACCTGGTTACATTCTTATCTATCCAGTCACTGCCAGACACTCACCTGCATCGACTTCTCTTTCACTCCTGCACCATTACTTTGGTGTTCCCTAAAGATTTATCCTTGGCCCCCTCCTATTTCTCGGTAACACCATCCTGAAAAACCACGTCAGTTTCCACATGTAAGTTGATGACACCCAGCTCTACTTCATCACCAGTTCTCTCGACCCTTCCATTGTCTCTAAATTGCCAGGCGGCTTATGCGACATTCAGTACTGGATGAGCAGAAATTTCCTCCAACTAATTACTGGGAAGACCAAAGACAGTGGCTTTGGTCCCTGCCACAAACTCCCCTGCCTGAGGTTTAACCAGACCACTTGCTGTTAATTGTATATCAAGTATATTTAATTATTTGTACGTGGAGGACGTTAATTATATGTGCTCAACTGAAACCTTAAAAGCGACACTTACTGAAATTGTGGTGTGGTTGAGTTAGGAGGTACATAGGAACAGTGTTTCTTTCAATTTGATACTATCCTTAACATCCTTATTTAGCCACAGATGATGCATCCTTCTCAAAGAATCTTTCTTTCTCACTGTAATAAATCTTTGCTGAGAGTTATTAAATATCTACTTAAAAGTCTGCCACTGCATCTCTACTGTCCCACCTTTTAACTTAGTTTCCAGTTCACTTTAGCGAGCTCTGCCTTCATACCCTTGTAATTACCTTTATTTAGGTTTAAAGCATTAGTCTTCGACACAAACTTCTCCCCTTCAAACTGAATATGGAATTTTATCATGTTACAATCAGTGTCGCCGAAAGGCTCCTTTACCATGACGTTATGATTAATCCTGTCTCATTGCACATTACCAGGTCTAGAATAGCCTGCTCCCTGGTTGACTCTAGAAAATACTGCTATAAGAAATATTCGCAAATACACTATATGAACTCATTTTCCAGGCTACCTTTGCCAATCTGATTCACCCAATCTACATGATTAAAGTCACCAGTGGCTGTTGTGGTACCATTCTTACACACCTCATTTATTTCTTCCTGTATACTCTGTCCTACAATGTAGCAACTGTTAGGGGGCCTATAAACAACTCCCACAAGCGACCTCTTACCTCTCATATTTCTTATCTCGATCCAAACTGATTCTACATCTTGCTCTTTTGAGCTCAGGTCATTTCTCACTACTTTACTAATGACATCCTTAACTAACAGAGCTACCCCACCTCCTTTTCCCAGATTCCTGTCTTTTCGAAATGTCAAATACCCTTCAATATTCAGGTTCCAGCCTTGGTCACTTTGTAACCATGTCTCTGTAATGACTATCAGGTCATTATATTTATTTCTGTTTGTGCTAACAATTCATCCATTTTGTTACAAATGCTGCATGCGTTTAGGTACAGAGAACACAAGAACACAAGAAATATGAACAGAAGTAGACCACATAGTCATCGAGCCTGCTCCACCATTCAATACGATCATGGCTGATCTTGGGCTTCAATTCCACAACAGCCTTTAACGCTTGTCTTTTTACCATTTCTACAATCTCTGGCCTTATTTGCTGGTGCACTCTTAAATTTGTATGCCCTGTTCTTTCCTGCCACACTCTGGTTATCATTACCCAAATCGTTACCTTGTTGTTTCTCTTTGATTTACCACATCTCCTCTCTCATCATCCCTTCCTCCTACTATTTAATTTAAAGCCATCTCTACCGCACTGGTTATACGACTCACCAGAACACTGGTCCCAGCATGGTTCAGGTGAAGACCGTCCCAACAGTACAGCTCCCATTTTCCCTAGTACTAATGCCTTGTATATTTGTAATATTTTACTCTGTAAATAAATGCATAAAGAGTGGGTCTAGTACTATCTTTCACCCACTAACTTTCTGGCTGATCTGTTTCTGTCTCGAATTCCACACTCCCATCTACTCCCGATAACCCTGGACTCCCTTGCCCAACAAGAATCTATCTACCTCTACCTTAAAAATATTCAATGACCCCGCCTCCACCACTTTCTGAGGCAGAGAGTTCCAAAGTCGCACAACCCTCTGAGAGAAGAAATTTCTCCTCATCTCTATCCTAAAAGGGCGACCCCTAATTTTAAAACAATGCCCCCTAGTTCTGGACTCACCCACAAGAGGAAACATCCTTTCCACATCCACCTTGTCAAGACCGTTAAGGATCTTATAAACTTTAATCAAGTCTCAATGTTAGGGAATTATTGGAAAAAATTCTGAGACAGGATTAATTTCCACTTGGAGAGGCAGGGATTAATCAGGGATAGTCAGCATGGCTTTGTCGGGGGAGATAATGTCGAACAAATTTGATTGAATTTTTCGAGGAGGTGTCTAGATATGTAAATGAGGGTAAAGCAGTTGATGTAGTCTACATGGACTTCAGTAAGGGTTTTGATAAGGTCCCGCATGGGAGATTGGTTAAGAAGGTAAGAGCCCAAGGGATCCAGGGTAATTTGGTGAATTGGATCCAAAATTGGCTTACTGGACGAAGGAAGAGGGTGATGGTCGAGGGTTGTTTTTGCGAATGGAGACCTGTGACCAGTGGGTACCGCAGGGATCGGTGCTAGGACCCTTACTGTTTGCAGTGTACATTAATGATTTAGACGTGAATATAGGAGGTATGATCAGTAAGTTCGCAGATGACACGAAAAATGGTGGTGTTGTAAATAGCGAGGAGGAAAGCCTTAGATTATAGGACGATATAGTTGGGCTGGTAAGATGGGCGGAGCAGTGGCAGATGGAATTTAATCCTGAGAAGTGTGAGGTGATGCACTTTGGAAGA
The DNA here is from genome assembly GCF_036365525.1 of Heterodontus francisci. Classification (NCBI taxonomy): domain Eukaryota; kingdom Metazoa; phylum Chordata; class Chondrichthyes; order Heterodontiformes; family Heterodontidae; genus Heterodontus; species Heterodontus francisci. The sequence goes on along the minus strand of NC_090378.1, from coordinate 25,161,284 downwards.
CTAACAAGGCAAGGGAATATACAATGGATGGTAGGACCCTAGGAAGTACAGAGGGTCAGAGGGACCTTGGTGTACTTGTCCATAGATCACTGAAGGCAGCAGCACAGGTAGATAAGGTGGTTAGGAAGGCATACGGGATACTTGCCTTTATCAGCCGAGGCATAGACTATAAGAGCAGGGAGGTTATGTTAGAGCTGTATAAAACGCTGGTTAGGCCACAGCTGGAGTACGGTGTATAGTCCTGGTCACACACTATAGGAAGGATGTGATTGCAGTGGCGAGGGTGCAGAGGAGATTCACCAGGATGTTGCCTGGGCTGCAGCATTTCAGCTATGGAGAGAGACCGGATAGGCTGGGGTTGTTTTCCTTGGAGTGCAGAGGGGGGACCGGATTGAGGTATACAAAATGATGAGTGGCATTGATACAGTAGATAGGAATGAACTTTTTCCCTTAGGGGAGGGGTCAATGACCAGGGGGCATAGATTTAAGGTCAGCAGCAGGAGGTTTAGAGGGAAGTTGAGGAAAAATGTTTTCACCCAGAGGGTGGTTGGAATCTGGAACACACTGCCTGAAGGGGTGGTAGAGGCAGGAACCCTCACAACATTTAAGAAGTATTTAGATGAGCACTTGAAACGCCATAGCATACAAGGCTACGGGCCAAGTGCGGGAAAATGGGATTAGATTGGCCAGGTGCTTGATGGTCAGCACAGGCGCGTTGGGCCAAAGAGTCTGTTTCTGTGCTATAAATCTCTATGACTCTCCCCTCACTCTTCTAAAGTCCAGTGAAAACAAGCCCAGTCTGTCCAACCTTTCCTCATAAAACAATCCGCTCATTCCAAGTATCTTGGAGCCGGAATCACATGACCAGTGGAAAAAATGAAGTGGATCTGTGGATAGGGTCATATTCCTACCAAAGAGGAAACAAGGTTTGGGCTTGGCATTGTCGCTTCCTACCAGAAGTAAAATCAGAAATAAATATTTTGCAAACTGGATGCCCATCATAGAAACATAGAAAATCGGAGCAGAAGTAGGTCATTCAGCCCTTCATGCCTGCTCCGTCATTCATTATGATCATGGTTGATCATCCAACTCAGTAACCTATTCCCGTTTTCGCCCCACACCCTTTGATCCCTTTAGACCCAAGAGCTATATCTAACTCCTTCTTGAAAACATACAATGTTTTGGCCTCAACTGCTTTCTGCGGTAGTGAATTCCAGAGGCTCACCACTCTCTGGGTGAAGAAATTTCTCCTCATCTCAGTCCTGAAAGGTTTACCCTGTATCCTTAGACTACGACCCCTGGTTTGGACTCCCCCACCATCGGGAACATTCTTCCTGCATCTACCCTGTCAAGTCCTGTTAGAATTTTATAAGTTTCTATGAGATCCCCCCTCACTCTTCTGAACTCCAGCAAATATAATCCTAATCGACTCAATCTCTCCTCATACGCCAGTCCTGCCATCCCAGGGATCAGTCTGGTAAACCTTCACTGCACTCCCCCTATAGCAAGAACATCCTTCCTCAGATAAAGAGACCTAAACTGCACACAATATTCCAGGTGTGGCCTCACCAAGCAAGACATCCCTGCTCCTGTACTCGAATCCTCTTGCTATGAAGGCCAACATACCATTTGCCGTTTTTACTGCCTGTTGCACCTGCATGCTTACCTTCAGCGACTGGTGTACGAAAACACCCAGGTCTCACTGCATATTCCCCTCTCTCAGTTTATAGCCGTTCAGATAATAATCTGCCTTCCTGTTTTTGCTACCAAAGTGGATAACCTCACATTCATCCACATTATACTGCATCTTCCATGCATTAACCCACTCACTCAACTTGTCCAAATCACCCTGAAGCTTCTCTGCATCCTCCTCACAACTCACCCTCCCACCCAGTTTTGTGTCATCTGCAAATTTGGAGATATTACATTTAGTTCCCTCATCTAAATCATTCGTGTATATTGTGAATAGCTGGGGTCCTAGCACCGATCCCTGCGGTACCCCACTAGTCACTGCCTGCTATTCGGAAAAAGACCCATTTATCCCTACTCTGTTTCCTGTCTGCCAACCAATTTTCTATCCATCGTAATACAATAACCCCAATCCCACGTGCTTTAATTTATGTGGGACTTTGTCGAAAGCCTTCTAAAAGTCCAAATAAACCACATCCAATGGCTCCCCCTCATCAACTCTACTAGTTACATCCTCGAAGAATTCTAGTAGATTTGTCAAACATGATTTCCCTTTCGTAAATCCATGCTGACTCTGCCCGATTCTACCACTGTTCTCCAAGGGCTCTGCTACAAAATCTTTGATAATGGACTCTAGAATTTTCCCCAGTACCGCCGTCAGGCTGACTGGTCTATAATTCCCTGCCTTCTCTCTACCTCCCTTTTTAAATAGTGGGGTTACATTAGCTACCCTCCAATCTGTAGGAACTGTTCTAGAGTCTATAGAATCTTGGAAGATGATCACCAATGCATCCACTATTTCTAGGGCCACTTCCTTAAGTACTCTGGGATGCATACCATCAGGCCCTGGGGATTTATCAGCCTTCAATCCCATTAATTTCCCCAACACCATTTCTCTACTAATACTGATTTCCTTCCGTTCCTCTCTCTCATTAAGCCCTGTGTTCCCCAACATTTCTGGTATGATATTTGTGTCCTCCTTTGTGAAGACAGAACCAAAGTATGCATTTAGTTGGTCAGCTAATTCTTTGTTCCCATAATAAATTCCCGTTTCTGACAGTAAAGGACCTACATTCGTCTTCACCAATCTTTTTTCTTCACATACCTATATGTTCCCTGCAAGCTTGCTCTCGTACTCTATTTTCCCCTCCTTAATCAATCCCTTGGTCCTCCTCTGCTGAATTCTAAACTGCTCCCAATCCTCAGGTCTGTTGTTTTTTCTGGCAAATTTATATGCCTCTTCCTTCGATCTAATGTTATCACTAATTTCCCTTGTAAGCCATGGTTTGGCTACCTTCCCTGTTTTACTTTTGCGCCAGACAGGGATAAACAATTGCTGTAGTTCATCCATGCGCTCTTTAAATGTTTGCCATTGCCTATCCACCGTCATTCCTTTAAGTAACGTTCCCCAATCCGTCATAGCCAACTTGCGCCTCATACCTTTGTAGTTTCCTTTACTAAGATTCAGGTCCCTAGTCTCAGAATCAACTATGTCACTCTCCATCTTGATGAAAAATTCTATCATCTTATGGTCGCTCATCCCCAAGGGGTCTCGCACCACTAGACTGTCAATTAGTCCTCTCTCACTACACAACACCCAGTCTAGGATGGCCTGTTCTCTAGTTGATTCCTCACGTATTGGTCCAGAAAACCATCACGCATACACTCCAAGAATTCCTCCTCTACGGTATTGTGACTAATTTGATTTGCCTAATCTATATGCAGATTAAAGTCGCCCATAATTACAGGTGTTCCTTTATCGCATGTATCAGTATCAGTTGGATACTGATGAAGGTTTGGATCTTCTATTAGAGCTCTTGGATGAAATTTACGAGCAAGATGATCTATTAAATGCCTATGAAACACGGTCAGACTTTGATAGATTTCAGAAAAAGATGGTTATTCAATTGAGGATTATATCATGGACTCTTACAGACTGTCTAACAGATTGAGGGAGTTCAATTTAGAGATTCCTGGCTCATTGCTAGCATTTAAATTGCTGGATTGTACTCAGGTGTCACATAGGGACAGACACCTGGTTCTAACTGATTTTTGGTTCTCAAAGAGAGAGAGTCCCTATTGGATCAAATGTCTGCTGCCTTGAAAAAATTTCTGGGGAAACAGTCATTTCCTGCAGCCTCTGTGGAACAAATGGGACATTCTGTGCAGTGACACAAAGAATAGAGGATTCAATGATTGCCGGATTTTGAAATGGTCCAGATACTGGACGCAGGCATCAGTAAATGTAAGAGTTACCGACAGGCAGAATGAGGATGAAAGCACCTTTAGCATATCTGGTTATTACAGCAGAAGACAGAATTGGAACAGCAATAATAGGCAAATGAATCCCAGGAATGTCCAAGGAACTGTTAATAGGTGCTTCAGGTGTAACTCAAAGTATTATTATGGAATGAATTGTCCAATTAATGGAACAGTCTGCTTCTATATACTGACCATGCTTTTCATAATTTTAAATATATCTATGATAATGGTGGGGGTCTGGGACTCACTGCCCAAAAGGGTAGTGGAGGCAGAAACTCTCAACACATTGAAAAGGTGTCTGGATATGCACCTCAAGTGCTGCAACCTGAAAAGCTACAGACCAGACACTAGAAGGTGCGATTAGGCTAAGTGGCTTGTTTTTCCGTCAACGCAGACACAAAAAGCCAAGTGGCCTCTTTCTGTGCCGTAAACTTTCTATGATTCTAATATCTGTGTTCTGACAAAAAAGACACAACTTTTCAAATCTTTTTTCGTGTTTCTATTTCCTCATACCAGGTAGCATCCTAGTGAAATTGCATTGTATCTGCTCTTAAACCTCATAATCTTTCCCATAGTGTGGAGCCCAATACTCCATACAGTACTCTGAAGTCTGATTATATTGGCTCATCATTACCTGTTGGCTTTTATATTCTATACCTCAAAATAAAATCTTGAATTGTATTCATTTTTTAAAAAACATCCTTATCAACCTGAGATGCTGCCTTTAACATTCCGTGAAGCTGTACCCCAGTCACTTTGCTCTTCCATAGCAACAATCCTGATTTAATTGATACTTATTTATTATTTCTTTTCATCAAAATGCAACACTTCACACTTACTGATATAGAATTCTATCTACCACTTTTTAGCCTATTCCCCCATCCTATTAATATTCCATTTCAATTTCCTATGGGCTTCTAAAGAATTAAATATACTTCCAATTTTGCTATCATCTCCAAATTTCAACACAATTCCCATTACAAATCATTGCTATATACAGTGCACAAAAGTGGCTTCAGAACTTTATGACGAAGGGCATTACCCACTTCCAACCACTCTGAAAAACTGCATTATGTCTCTTTGTTTTCTCCCTTCGAACCCATTTTTGATTCAGTTTGCTATCGTCCTCCTAATTCCACACCCATTAATCTTCTAATCTCCCATGTCGAACCTTGTCAAAGGCTTTCCTAAAGTCCACATGCACTATCTTTCCTCCATCTACCAAATGTGGATAATTATTTTAAATTACAAGAGTAAAGCAAGGGGCTACAGATTCAAATTAATAAAAGATAAATTAAAACTGATATCATCAATAATAATAAAAACAAGAAATGCTGGAATCACTCAGCAGGTCTGGCAGCATCTGTGGAAAGAGAAGCAGAGTTAACGTTTCGGGTCAGTGACCCTTCTTCGGAACTGACAAATATTAGAAATGTCACAGGTTATAAGCAAGTGAGGTGGGGATGGGGCAAGAAATAACAAAGGAGAAGGTGTAGATTGGACAAGGCCACATAGCTGACCAAAAGGTCATGGAGCAAAGGCAAACAATATGTTAATAGTGTGTTGAAAGACAAAGCATTAGTACAGATAAAGTGTTAACGGACTGAATATTGAACATCAGCAAGTGCAAACATGAAAAAAAAACAGTGGGTAAGCAAACTGAACAAACGAAGATGAAATGAAATAAATGCAAAAAAATGATTGTAAAAAATGTAAAAAAGCAAAAAAGAAAAAATAACTAAAAATGAAAGTAAAATGGGGGGCTGTCATGCTCTGAAATTATTAAACTCAATGTTCAGTCCGGCAGGCTGTAGTGTGCCTAATCAGTAGATGAGATGCTATTCCTCGAGCTTGCGTTGATGTTCACTGGAACACTGCAGCAATCCCAGGACAGAGATGTGAGCATGAGAGCAGGGGGGAGTGTTGAAATGGCAAGCAACCGGAAGCTCAGGGTCCTGCTTGCGTACTGAGCGGAGGTGTTCCGCAAAGCAGTCACCCAGTCTGCGCTTGGCCTCCCCAATGTAGAGGAGACCACATTGTGAGCAGCAAATACAGTATACTACATTGAAAGTAGTACAATTAAATCGCTGCTTCACCTGAAAGGAGTGTTTGGGGCCTGGGATAGTGAGGCGATTGCAGGGGAAGGTGCCATGGGACGGGGACGAGGCGGTGGGGGTAATGGAGGAGTGGACCAGGGTGTCGCGGAGGGAACGATCCCTTTGGATATCATCAAATTATTCTTCGCATAATATATTCAGAATGTCCTCCTGGATAGGGTAGTGAAAGCAAGAATGCTGGAATTATTTTAAGAACCAACAGCGGTGCAGTGGTTAGCACCGCAGCCTCACAGCTCCAGGGACCCGGGTTCGATTCTGGGTACTGCCTGTGCCGAGTTTGCAAGTTCTCCCTGTGACTGCGTGGGTTTTCGCCGGGCACTCCGGTTTCCTCCCACAGCCAAAGACTTGCAGGTTGATAGGTAAATTAGCCATTGTAAATTGCCCCTAGTGTAGGTAGGTGGTAGGGAATATGGGATTACTGTAGGGTGGTTGTTGGTCGGCACAGACTTGGTGGGCCGAAGGGCCTGTTTCAGCGCTGTATCTCTAAATAAAATAAAATAAAACTGGATGCTGCAAAGGCAAGACTTTAGGGTCATCCTGGATGGATGAACCAAAATGGGCCAAATGACATTTTGCTTTTGTAACTATGTTGTGATCTTATTAAAAAAAAAGCTGCTTGTACTATTAAAAGAAGAAATTAGGAACTTTTATGATGCATTCTTCAAAATGAAGTACAGGTTGCAACGAGTGGTAGTTCTTGAATTTTTTTTGCTGCTTTGATTACTGTAAACAATAAGTGTGAAGGACCCTTTAAGGGAGAGCTGATGAAAGGAAGAATTCAACCTTGGACTACTATTTCCTATTTTCTTCTTTCTTTTTCTTTTGGGCCTCCTTATCTCGAGAGACAATGGATACGCGCCTGGAGGTGGTCAGCGGTTTGTGAAGCAGCGCCTGGAGTGGCTATAAAGGCCAATTCTATTTCCTATTATTACAATGAAATGAGAACTGAAAGTTTGAAGAATGCTGTTAATGGTGTTGAGTCGATTTTTAAAACTCGACACCAACGAACTCCACAAGTGCTTTTATGTACAATATCACAATCTAGGTTACTTTTTTTTTACTGAAAAGGTGAGGCATGAGTGAAAGTGACATATACATCTATTAAATTTGAGGATCAACGCCGTGGCACGTCAGCCATGACTCAGTTGGTAACACTCTTGCCTCTGAGTCAGAAGGTTGTCGGTTCAAGTCCCATTCCAGAGACTTCAGCAGATAATCTAACTGACACTCCAGCTACTGAAGGAGTACTGCACTGTCAGAGGTGCTGTCTTTCAGATGAGGTGTTAAACTGAGGCCCCGTCTGCCCTCCCAGGGGGATGTAAAAGATCCCATGGCACTATTTCAAAGCAGAGTAGGGCCAGGTGTCCTGGCTAATATTTATCCCTCAACTAACATCATTAAGACAGATTATCTGGTCATTACCTCATTGCTGTTGTGGGAGCTTGCTATGTGAAAATTGGCTGTTACTTTTACTACATTTCAATTGTGACAACACTTCAAAAAGTATTTAATTGGCTGTAAAGTGCTTTGGGAAGCCTTGAGGTTGTATTTTTTTTATTATGTACCACAAAGAAGAACTGGTAGGTAGTACTCCCAAGTCTCCAGCAATACAACATTCAGCATAACTATAATGATATAGCAGAAATAGCTGAGAAATTACGATCCCTTTGTAATTCCCTGTGAGATTCTATTCACTGCCACTAATCAAAAATATGACATCTTGGTCTGGGCAGAAATTTTTTTCAAATTTCATATAGCCTCCTTTGAAGATATAAATTTCTATTGGATGGTGGAAAGGAAGAAAAGGAGAGGGAAGCATCTCAGCCAAGCCTGATCATCACCTCACTCAACACAAACGTGCACATTTTACAGTAGGATAGCAATCCAAAGCAGGGAGCATAACAGATTTCTTCCACCCTCTATAGCCTAGGCACACCAAAACTTATATTAGTGCCTATTAGTATCTGGCTGACATCATTCAATGTTGACATAAAGCAGCAAATGGACCTTGGACTTGCCTGCTCTATATGTCTATATGGTATGCTAACCTCAGTGAGGGAGCAGCTGGGACTTCCTTCCCCCATATGCTATATTTTTAATCAACATTGTTTTACAAAACCCTTTATTGGTTGATTTTGTTGGCAGTCCAGAATATATACAGCTTGAAAAATGATGACATTCAAGACGTTCTTGAAACTAATTCAGTTCTCTTCAATTAATTGTTTCAATTATGAACATCTGGAGTTAAACTTCAAGTAGCCCAGATCCAAAATCAGGATTCTATTGTAATAAAAATAAAAATGCTGGAAATACTCAGCAGGTTTGGCAGCATCTGAGGAAAGAGAAACAGAGTTAATGGTTCAGGCCGACGAACCTTTGTCAGAACTCTGATGAAGGATAATTGATCATAAAAGGTAACACTGTTTCTCTCCTCTTTCTCTCCACAGGTGCTGTGGAAGTATTTCCAGCATTTTCTGGTTTTGTTTCAGATTTTCAGCATTCCCAGTATTTTGCTGTTTTATCAGGATTCTATTAACTGGTTCAAATTTTAATTTGACAGGTGAGTCATGTTGAAATTGTATGAAGCTCAACCTGAATTTTTTTCCTTCCTTATAATTTGGTCTCTTCCTCTTTCTCAGCCACTAACTTTAACCATCTCCTGGTTTCCACGGCAGGTAACCTGCACCAAAGAGCTTGGTGTTCCCTAACCAGCTGCAAGGGAAACATAAATGCCACAAGCTAATTGACCTTCGAGTTTCCCTTCTTTCTGAAGAAGGTCTCTCACCTCTGCTTGGTGTCATATTTTGATTTCTTTCTGTTTAATATGCACAATTTACAAATCACTAATTATCAGTCTTCTCTTGAATAAATATATAATGCCTACCTCCTGTGAAAACATTCCAGGCACCATTATTTTTAAAATTCGCCAGATCCTTGCAAAGAAAGCACCATCCACAACTGCTTTCTCTTTTCTTCCTTCTTTCTGAAAAAAAGATGAGGGGCACATTTTCTCCAAGCAACTGTATTCAGCAAAAAAAAGCATTATTTAAATGAATAACTAAAATTGCAATATATTTTCATGATATACTCACCTCATTCTGAAGAGAAACTTTTCCATCATTCTTACTGTAATGAAAAAATTTAACAATTAAGGTGTTACACAGAAAAGTTCATTTAGATTTAGGAATAAATCATGTAAGCCAAAAAAAGGAACTGATTTATCTTCTTTCACCCTTAACATTATTTTCATGTATCCAAAGTGAATGGATTCACACAGCCAAAAGCTGTAATATGGTGCCTTTATTTCTTGTTTTATTATTTCGTTCCTTTTGTGATCATCCATCCCATTCAGAAACGCACTTCCAAAGTAGCAATGGAAAGTAGTGCCAAGCAAGTGGCAGTTCAGTCCCCTTGTCCAGTCTCTGCGCTCCCAACCCTACACTGCATCTTAACCCCTCCATTTCTTGCTCCTTTTCCACCTTGCTGCTTTTGCACTCTGTCGTCTCCCTTGCCCGTCACTCCCCTGTCACTTCCCATTAACCTCACTCCCTTCCCCTGTCTGTCTCCTGCTTCTCCTTACTACCTCACTCCAATCACCGCCCCTACCCCTTGCTACTACCCTTAGTTTTCATTACCTTCACTGTCCCTCACTTCTTCTAACCTTCCCTTCATCTTCCCTCATACCTCCATTCCCCGTCCACTTTACCTTCTATTTCCACCACATCAGCCCCCATATGCTCCCTCCCCCCACATCTCCATAACTACCCCCGTTTCCTTCCCATTCCTTCGCGACTTGTTTCCAACCCCTCCCACTTGATTTCCATCATCCTCGTTCCTCCAACCTTAACTCCTCCATCCCTTTTCCTCTCATCCACTGTTCTTTAATCTATTTCCTGCCCATCCTTTTGTCCCTTTCCATTTTTACCCCGTATGGCTCCCCTTACCCTGATTCCCTCTCATGTCTTCCTGAGCTCTGCTCTCTGCCATTCCACTCCCTATGATTAACTACAAAGCTGATTTCCCAGCAATAACCTAAGCTATAAATAGCCTATAGTCACATAAGTGCTTTAAAAAGCAATATAGGGACAGGTGGGGATGTGGTAGGAATATGGGATTAGTGTAGGATTAGTATAAATGGGTGGTTAATGGTCGGCACAAACTCGGTGGGCCGAAGGGCCTGTTTCAGTGCTGTATCTCAAAAAAAGAACTAGAAATATAAGTAATGCTAATTATAGAAATCTACAGAAATTTTGCAGTATTAAAGGAATTCTAAGTGATATATGCTGTCACACAAAGTGTGAAAAAAGTCGTGACATAGGTGCAATATTTCCTCTAACTACTGTTTGCAGTGCGCAGATGACTTTTTGCACTGTGCGGCACATTCCCAATTGCTGCACAGTTGCACATCCGCGCAGTTTACAGGGAACACTGCATTGGTGTAACTGTAACAAACAGGAGCAGTACCCAAGGTGCAAGGTAGTAATACAATCAAGCAACTGTAATTCATTCCAACCTAAGTATTAATTCTTTAAAAACAATTATATTTTTCTGATCAAGGTGCCAAAGTAGACAGAAGACAACTTTAGGTACTTTTAACACTTTCCATTACCCCACCCATACAAACAAAATGCAGAGGTTATTTTCACCTAGTATAAAATTAACAGAAGTCTTTAGCATTTGCTTCCCAGTAGGAACTGGAGTAGACCATCAAGCTTGTTCAACCTGTTAGATCATTGCTGATCTGTATTTCAACCCCACTTACTCGCCATTGTTCCACAACCCTCAATACTGTTACTCAACAAAGATCCATTAGTCTTAGTCTTGAAAAGGTTTCATCTGACACAATCAACCACAGCCTTTTGGCGAGGGGTGGGGGTAGGGGTTTAGAGAATTCCAGATTTCTGCTACACTGTGGAAAATTGCTGATTAATTTCACTCTTAATTGGCCAAACTCTAATTTTAAAATTAGGCCCCCTTGTTCTGGATACCCCCCACACGAGATGGTTTATCTGTACCTACCCTATCGAATCCTTTATTCATTTTAAATACCTCAATTAGACCAGCCCGCAATCTTCTAAATTCAAATGAATACAAACTAGGTTTTCTCCTAATGTAACTGTTTAAGCCCGGTTTCATTTGGGTGAACCTGCGCTGTCCCCAATCCAAAGCCAATTTATCATTCCCGAGGTTGGATATCCAAAACAGAGTCCAAGATGAGATCTGAGTAGGGCTCTATACAACTGAAGCACTGCTTCCTCATTTTTGTTTCCAATCCTCTTCAGATAAAGGACAACATTCCATTCACCGTTTGATTACATTTTCTACTGTGTATTAGTATTTAGTGATGTGTGCACTGACACCTAAATCCCTTGGCTCTACCATTGCTCCTAGTCTCTCACCATTAGGAAAATATTCCAATTTGCCTTTCACAAATCCAAAGTAGATGACCTCACACTTCCTCAAATTAAATTCCATTGTCATAGTTTTGCTCACTCACCTAGTCTGTCTGTGTCCCTTTGTAACTTCCTGCACCCATCTATATGACTTACAATGCCTCCAAACGTGGAGAAAGTTTGCACTTCAGACATCAAATCTATCCATGTTAAACTCTAACCGAGATTGCTTTCTTCCACAAAGTAATAAGTTCAAAACTCGCAAGACGATTCAAAGTACAAGTAATAAATCAATCTCAAGCAATAATTTCAGATATTGTACTTTAACTCTATCATACATCATCAACCAAAGGTTAAAAGTGATCAAAAAGCAGGAAATGCGACACAATCAAAACTCATCACACTTGTACAGCCTGCTGAAACCTTCCAGCATACAATCCAACCATTAGTACTATCCAGTCTTTGTTCTGGCTTGATTAGTAGTACTCTCATCTCTAGAGTCAGAGGTTGTAGCTTCAAGCCCTATTCCAAGACGCGAGCACATAATCTCAGCTAATATTTCTGTATAATACTGAGAGAATACATTTTTGGAGGTATTGTCCTTTGGATGAGACATGGAAGCTGAAGACCTTCTCCCAATAATTCAGGTGGGCATGAAAACCTCCATAGTCTTATTCAAGGTAAGTTTCCCAGAGACCCGGACAATCAATGTCTTCACAAACAGATAACTGGTCATTTATTTTGCTGTGTGGAAAATGGCTACTACTTTTGTCTATAATCAATGCTCTTCAAAAAGTATGCCATTGTGAAGCATTTTCGGATGCTACTGAGAGATGCGATAAGGCACTACATAAATGCATGTCTTTCTTAGGTGCATTATAAATGCAAATCTTTCACATGATGTTCCTTCATATCAGCCGTTATGCATTTCATGCATAATTCCTAATAAAGTGCAGTTTTTATTGGATCAATTACACCAGCACTTGCAACCATAAGTCATTTACCACCTCTATTACACATATCTGGGAGTGAGGGAGATATGCATGGAGTGTGAGAGCAAGGGGGAGATATGTACATTTCTGGCTCCTGGAACAGCAGATGTGCCAATATCTTTTGGAAAAGGAAGAAATGATCCTTAGTTAATAGCAGGCTCAAAGGCATTGCCGTCATCTTAGTGAAGTCACAAATGCATTATTGTGTCTTGAAAGGTTTACAGTGGTTCACAATGTTGAAACTTGTAGCATCTTATACATCGAGTAGAAGCAAGAATATTTAGTGAGTGCTTTTTCTGCAAATTCATAAAAATAGAAATGTAATTTTTCCCACTGGTATTCCCTCATCTATGTAGGATGACAAATTAACATTTCAAATTTCAAAATATGTAGAATATTAAATTTAAGGAGTAAAGTAGACAAGAAATGAAAATTTGAAAAGTTTTAGAACTCAAAAAGAAATATCAAGGTTGTGTAAAGAAGCTAAAGAATTCAATTTTTTAATTACCATGTTAAAATATTCATGTATTATTTTGCAGCATTTTTTCTGCAGAGGCTGTTTTTAGCAGCATATTCATTTAACACTAGTTTTGTACCCTTGTGAATAATCTAATGTTTGTATTCCAAAAAATTGTAAAATGTTAGTGTAGCTTTTAAATGAAATCAGAACTGTGAAAAAGTTGATTGCAAAATATAGAAAATGTGCCAAAGTACAACAATCTACATACAGCTTACAAAATTCTGTAACATTTGGAACACGGTGTTACTGAAGTCCAAATAACAAGTGTTCCATTAAACTAAATACACTATAGAATGAGCATACACACACAAAAAAAAATTGATCTTTGGCAGAAATATACTTCCATTCCACAAGATGTCTTAACAAATCAGAGGGGACAAAGATACTATTTACTTTTGATGCCTTTTATTTTCTCTCCTACTTTTTGGGTTTCTCTGTTATGTTGATCCTAAGAGCCGGAAAGAAAATGCCTTCAGCACTTCATCCAAAAGTACAACCAGAGATAGAAATCTTTTGGCACATGTGTGTAAACTTTTTTCCACTCACTCTGGCACAATGTATTAAAGGATGGTACTGTGTAACATAATGTTGAATTGCATCTAACAAGACTTTTCTCCACATTAAATTCTGTTTGCTAATCAATGAAAAAATGTGCTTGATACATGACTTTTATTTGTTCAACCTGTATTATAAAGGTGATCAGTTACAGCATTTCGCTGCCTCTGGAGAATGCTTGGCATCAGATGGCAGGACCGTATCTCCAACACAGAAGTCCTCGAGGCGGCCAACATCCCCAGCTTGTACACACTACTGAGTCAGTGGCGCTTGAGATGGCTTGGTCATGTGAGCCGCATGGAAGATGGCAGGATCCCCAAAGACACATTGTACAGCGAGCTCGCCACTGGTATCAGACCCACCGGCCGTCCATGTCTCCGCTTTAAAGACGTCTGCAAACGCGTCATGAAATCCTGTGACATTGATCACAAGTCGTGGGAGTCAGTTGCCAGCGTTCGCCAGAGCTGGCGGGCAGCCATAAAGACGGGGTTAAAGTGTGGCGAGTCGAAGAGACTTAGTAGTTGGCAGGAAAAAAGACAGAGGCGCAAGGGGAGAGCCAACTGTGCAACAGCCCCGACAAACAAATTTCTCTGCAGCACCTGTGGAAGAACCTGTCACTCTAGAATTGGCCTTTATAGCCACTCCAGGCGCTGCTTCACAAACCACTGACCACCTCCAGGCGCGTATCCATTGTCTCTCGAGATAAGGAGGCCCAAAAGAAGAAAGATACTTTTGAATTCCTGTGGGGATTTTACAAAGTCATACCAACTGTCACAGGCAGATCAAAATAACTGCAGCCACCTACTGGAATATGGTCAATTATGTATGGCGTTTTGGCAGACCTAAAATAATGTGGCATTTAGCTATTGACCAATAACTGGTGGATGTTACATGTCTGGCGATGCAATTAAGAGACTTTATCAGATAAAGGGAGCGCTAAAGGATTTTATAAAGAGCAAAAGGGTAGTCAAAGGAAGGGTGGGGCCAATTAGAGATCAAAAAGAAAATAATCTTGTGGAGGCAGAGGGCGTGGCTGAAGTACTGAATGAGTACTTTGCACCTGTCCACAAGAGGATGCTGCCAATGTCATCCAAGGCAGCTGACAGAAGTAAGAGTGGAAATCACTGGTTAAAAATCACTGGTTCAGCCTCAGCTGTTGCATTTTGCACACCACTCTTCAGGGAGAATGTCAAGGCCTTGGAGAGCATACAGTGGAGTTTTACCAGAATGGTACCAGGGATGAGGCACTTCAGTTATAGGGAGACCAGAGAAGCTGGAATTGTTCTGCTTCCAGCAAAGGTGGTTAAGAGGAGATTCAACAGATGTTTTTAAAATTAAGTGGAGTTTTGATAGAGTAAATAGAGCAAACCTATATCCACTGGCAAGTAACTGCAGGACACAGATTTAAAATAATTGGCAAAGAACCAGAGGGGAGTTGAGGAGACTTTTTTAAACATAGCTAGTTATGATGACCTGTAATGCACTGCCTGAAAGGGTGGTGGAAGGAAATTCAAAAGTAACTCTCAAAAGGGAACTAGATATATACATGAAAAGACAAAAAAAATGCAGGGCTATGAGGAAAGCCCAGGGGAGTGGGATTAATGGGGTAGCTCTTCCAAAGAGCCGGCAAAGGCACGATGGGCTGAATGGCTTCATTCTGCACTGTATGATTCTATGAAATCCCAAAAAGGTCCTTATTTGTAGATTTCAATAGAGTTCAGAGAAAACTTCAAAAAAGCAGAATTCTGCATCTCTACTGATGCTAGTTTTGCTACAATGCCATGTTCTATTTCTACTGCCACAGGCACCACAATGCCTGCAGCAGTGCTCCAATACAAGTGAGGAGACACTGGGGTACAGAAAACCAATGTAGGTCAGCAAGTATGGGTGTAATGGTAAAGTAGGGTAAATGTGGGACTGGATGTGGGTGACAAAATGTTGGATGAATTGGTGATTATGGAGCTGGAGGTTAGGACAGCGGCATGTAGGCACGTACAGAAATCGTCAAGAGAAGCTAAGAGTGTGAATAGGGGTTTTGGCAGTAGTGAAGGTAATTTAGAAGGCTGGTGATATTGCAAAGATGAAAGCAAGTATGCTTGGTGATGTGTAAAATCAAAATTAGATTGGGAATTGACTGCAAAGCATCACCTCAAACACTACTTAAATGCTTCCTGGTACTTACATAACCCATCCAGTCACAAACCAGACTAATATGGTACTTCCACCCTCCAAACCATCTGACCGTAGTAATCTGATAATTTGCTAAAAGAACATATACTATTGTGTTTAGAAAGCAGCAATCTGGGCCAATGGCTCAGATGGCGTCATGAACCATAATAGCAAAGTTTAAACAGTATTCTGAGCCCCAAAAGAAGATTACAGCATAATTAATACTTGTCATACTTTTGGCATTGAAGGAGGCCATTCGGCCCATCCAGTCCATGCCGGCTCTCTGCAGAGCAACCAGTCAGTCCCACTCTCCCGCTCGATTCCCGCAGTCCTGCAAGCTTATTTCCTTCAAGCGCCCATCCAATTTCCTTTTGAAATTATTGACTGTCTTCGCTTCCACCACCCTCATGGGCAGCGAGTTGCAGGTCATTACCACTCGCTGTGTAAAAAACTGCTTCTCACATTTCCCTCTTGCCCAAAACCTTCAATCTGTGTCCCCTAGTCCTTGTACCGTCACTTAACGGGAACAGTTTTTACTTGTCCAACTTATCCAAGTCTGTCATAATCTTGAACACCTCTATCAAATCTCCCCTCAATCTCCTTTGCTTCAGGGCGAATAACCCCAGCTTTTCCAACCTAACCTTGCAACTAAAATCACCAGTCCCTGGGACTATTCTGGTAAATTTCCTCTGAACCCTCTCAAGGACCCTCACATCCTTCCTAAGGTGTGGGACCAGAACTGGGTACAATCCTCTATTTGGGACCTAACTAGAGCTTTATAAAGTTTCAGCATAACCCCCCTGCTTTTGTACCCAATGCTTCTATTTATGAAGTCCAAGACCCCATTTGCTTTGCTAACTACTCTCTCAATATGTCCTGCCACCTTCAAAGATCAATGCACATGCACCCCCAGGTCTCTCAGTTTCTGCACACTCTTTAGAACTGTGCCACTGTCTATATTGCCTCTGCCTTTCCCTTCTGCCAAAATGCATCGCCTCACACTTCTCCGTATTAAATTCCATCTGCCACTTTTCTGCCCATTCTATCTATGTCCTGTTGCAGGTGGTTTGTATCATCCTCACTGTTTGCCACTCCTCCAAGTTTGGTATCATCAGCAAATTTTGAAATTCTACTCTGTAGTCCAAGGTCCAAATCATTTATATACAGCAATAAAAACAGTGGTCCTAGCAGTGATCCTTGGGGAAAGCACTGTCTACCATCCTCCAATCTGAAAAACAACCATTTACTACGACTTGCTGTTTTCTGTCCTTTAGCCAATTTTTTATCCAAGCTGACACTGACCCTGCTATTCCATGAGCCACAATTTTGTTAACCAGTCTTTTATGTGGTACTTTATCAAAAATATGTAAATGAGCCCACTCAGGAGCTTGGGCTGGATTTTTAACCCCCTTCTGGGCCAGAAACAGAGCCAGGCGGGTCCACAATTTTGTACCACCAGCCTGCATGCCAATTCCCCAGCTCCATTTTGCCCCCTGGTCATCTTCCTGGAGGCGGGATGGGGGTGCAGCAGCGCTCCCTGCCTGCAATCAGCCAACCAACTGACCCAACTAAAGGCCTATTAATGGAGGCCAAGCGAGATTTTCCAGTCTGCCTCCAGGCCCCCGCAGTTGGGCAGGGGAAAGCTTAGATACTTGGAGGCAGCCACCCGGCAGCAGACCGAGCGGCGGAGGAGGGGGGCAGCACTCCAGGCAGGCTTAGAGGCCCTCCACATCTGCCTGGGTGCAGCAGCAGCTCTGTAAAGGGGTTTCCCCCAACAGTGGTGACCCAGCTGCAAAGTGCATTTTTAATTTAAAGTTTGAAAAGGTTGGCGAGAGGGCGCCTCTATTTTGAAGCACCCTCTCCCTCACTTATCTGCCATGGCATTCCGCGGCTGCTTTCAAGCTGGAAGGCCTCCTATTGGTCCTCCAACTTCGAGGGCTCACTGCCATCCTTAATTGGATGGCAAGCCCGCTCACAGACCATTGATTGGCCACTCTGGGGAAAATCATGTGTTCCACTATGTTTTTTTCTCCACAATCTACATAATGTGGAGTCCATGGCAATGTTTTATTCTGTGTTTTGTCCTTATGTCAGCATCACACGCTGTAGCAGATGCCAACAGCCAGGATGCTGCAGATACACATATCATGAAGACGTCCAAAATGAAAAGACATAGAGCCGAATTTTCAAGCGGGACCGGAGGTGGATGGACCCCCAATTTCCTGCCACCGGCCGGTGTGCCGATCTCCCACCTCTGAGCTATTTTTGTTACAGGAGAATTGGTGGGGGGGGGGGGTGGGTGGGGGGGGAAGGGCAGAGATGGGGATGTCTACTCACCCGCAAGATGGGGAGGCGATGGCGTAGTGGTATTATCACTGGACTGGTAACCCAGAGACTCAGGGTATTGACCTGGAGACATGGGTTTGAATCCCACCACAGCAGAAGGTGGAATTTGAATTTAATTAATAAATCTGGAATTAAAAAGATAGTCTAATGATGGCCAAGAAACCATTGTCGCTTGTTGTAAAAACCCATCTGGTTCATTAATGTCCTTTAGGGAAGGAAATCTGCTGTCCTTACCTGGTCTGGCCTACATGTGACTCCAGACCCACAGCAATGTGGTTAACTCTTACATGCTCTCTGAAATGACCTAGCAAGCCACTCAGTTGTACCTAACCGCTATGAAGCCAATAAAAAGGAATGAAACCGGACGGACCACCCGGCATCGACCTAGGCACCGACAACAGCAAACCCAGCCCTGTCGACCCTGCAAAGTCCTCCTTACAAACATCTGGGGACTTGTGCCAAAGTTGGGAGAGCTGTCCCACAGACTAGTCAAGCAACAGCCTGACATAGTCATACTCACGGAATCATACCTTACAGACAATGTCCCAGACACTGCCATCACCATCCCCGGGTATGTCCTGTCCCACCCGCAGGACAGACCCAGCAGAGGTGGCGGGACAGTGGTCTACAGTAGAGAGGGAGTTGCCCTGGGAGTCCTCAACATCAACTCTGGACCCCATGAAGTCTCATGGTATCAGGTCAAACATGGGCAAGGTATCCTCCTACTGATTACCACCTACTGCCCTTCCTCAACTGATGACTCAGTACTCCTCCATGTTGAACACCACTTGGAGGAAGCACATTGGGTGGCAAGGGCACAAAATGTACTCTTGGGTGGGGACTTCAATGTCCATCACCAAGAGTGGCTCGGTAGCACCACTACTGACCGAGCTGGCCAAGTCCTAAAGGACATAGCTGCTAGACTGGGTCTGCGGCAGGTGGTGGGGGAACCAACACGAGGGAAAAAAATACTTGACCTCGTCCTCACCAATCTGCCTGCTGCAGATGCTTCTGTCCATGACTGTATTGGTAGGAGTGACCACCACACAGTCCTTGTGGAGACAAAGTCCCGCCTTCACATTGAGGATACCGTCCATCGTGTTGTGTGGCACTATCACTGAGCTAAATGGGATAGATTCCGAACAGATCTAGCAATGCAAAACTGGGCATCCATGAGGCGCTGTGGGCCATCAGCAGCAGCAGAATTGTACTCAACCATGATCTGTAACCTCATGGCCCAGCATATCCCCCACTCTACCATTACCATCAAGCCAGGAGACCAACCCTGCTTCAATGAAGAGTGCAGGAGGGCATACCAGGAGCAGCACCAGGCATACCTCAAAATGAGGTGTCAACTTGGTGAAAAAACAACCCAGGACTACTTGCATGCCAAACTGCGTAAGCGGCATGCAATAGACCGAGCTAAACGATCCCATAACCAACGGATCAGATATAAGCTCTGCAGTCCTGCCACATCCAGCCATGAATGGTGGTGGACAATTAAACAACTAACTGGAGGAGGTGGCTCCACAAATATCCCCATCCTCAATGATGGGGGAGCCCAGCACATCAGTGCAAAAGATAAGGCAGAAGCATTTGCAACAATCTTCAGCCAAAAGTGCCAAGCTGATTATCCATCTCGGCCCCCTCCTGAAGTCCCCAGCATTACAGATGCCAGACTTCAGCCAATTCGATTCACTCCACATGATATCAAGAAACGACTGAAGGCACTGGATACTGCAAAGGCTATGGGTCCTGACAATATTCCGGCAATAGTACTGAAGACCTGTGCTCCAGAACTTGCCACACCCCTAGCCAAGCTGTTCCAGTATAGCGACAACACTGGCAACTACCCGGCAATGTGGAAAATTGCCCAGGTATGTCCTGTACACAAAAAGCAGGACAAGTCTAACCCGGCCAACTACCGCCCCATCAGTCTACTTTCAATCATCAGTAAAGTGATGGAAGGGATCATCAACAGTGCTATCAAGCAGCACCTGCTTAGTAATAACCCGCTCAGTGATGCTCAGTTTGGATTCCGCCAGGAGCACTCAGCTCCTGACCTCATTACAGCCTTGGTTCAAACATGGACAAAAGAGCTGAACTCAAGAGGTGAGGTGAGAGTGACTGCACTTGACATCAAGGCAGCATTTGACCGAGTATGGCATCGAGGAGCACTAGCAAAACTGGAGTCAATGGGAATCGGGGGAAAACTCTCTGCTGGTTGGAGTCATACCTAGCGCAAAGGAAGCTGGCTGTGGTTGTGGAGGTCAATCATCTGAGCTCCAGGAGATCACTGCAGGAGTTCCTCAGGGTAGTGTCCTAGGCCCAACCATCTTCAGCTGCTTCATCAATGACCTTCCTTCAATCATAAGGTCAAAAGTGGGGATGTTCGCAGATGATTGCACAATGTTCAGCACCATTCGCGAGTCCTCAAATACTGAAGCAGTCCGTGTAGAAATGCAGCAAGACCTGGACAATATCCAGGCTTGGGCTGATAAGTGGCAAGTAACATTTGCGCCACACAAGTGCCAGGCAATGACCATCTCCAACAAGAGAGAATCTAACCATCTCCCCTTGACATTCAATGGCATTATCATCGCTGAATCCCCTATCAACATCCAAGGGGCTACCATTGACCAGAAACTGAACTGGAGTAGCCATATAAATACCGTGGCTACAAGAGCAGGTCAGAGGCTAGGAATCCTGCAGCAACTAACTCACCTCCTGACTCACCAGGACTTGTCCACCATCTACAAGGCACAAGTCAGGAGTGTGATGAAATACTCTCCACTTGCCTGGATGGGTGCAGCTCCAACAACACTCAAGAAGCTCGACACCATCCAGAACAAAGCAGCCTGCTTGATTGGCACACCATGCACAAACATTCACTCCCTCCACCACTGACACACAGTGGCAGCAGTGTGTACCATCTACAAGATGCACTGCAACAACGCATCAAGGCTCCTTAGACAGCACCTTCTAAACCTGCGACCTCTACCACCTAGAAGGACAAGAGCAGCAGATGCATGGGAACATCACCACCTGCAAGTTCCCGTCCAAGTCACACACCATCCTGACTTGGAACTATATCGCCGTTCCTTCACTGTCACTGGGTCAAAATCCTGGAACTCCCTTCCTAACAGCATTGTGGATGTACCTGCCTCACATGGACTGCAGCGGTTCAAGAAGGTAGCTCACCACCACCTTCTCAAGGACAATTAGGGATGGGCAATAAATGCTGGCCTGGCCAGCGACGCCCACATCCCATGAATGAATTAAAAAAAGACGCAGGTAGCCACTCGGCCAATTAAAAGGTTTATTTAGGCAGCATGCGGGATCCCCACTGAGGCTGAAAAATGGCCAAGAGATGGAGGCAACCTTCCCGGCAGCAGACCGAGGGAGAGCCAGTGCTCCAACCAACTAAAGAACTCATCCGCCCGCTCGCCCGCCCCCCCGTATCCACCATGGACGTCAGGCCACAGATGCAGCCACTGGCCGTCCAATGGAGCGGTTGCCCCTCCATGATGACGGCCTAGCAGCTGTGACCTACTTAATGTTCAGAATTTTTTTTAACTTGAAAGCTTTCTTGAGGCGCCCTCTCACACCTACGTGCATCATCAGCGCCAACCTCTGACAGTGGGGCTGCTGATCTGTCAGTGTTGGCGGTCCTCCTTTTGGCCCTCCAGCCTCAGGAACCTGCCTCCAAAATTGGATGGTGAGCGTGCCACTAAGTGGCCTGCTTGTCAAAAAATCATGTCAGCATGGTGTTGGAACCTATAAATTCACCCGATGTCAGGGTCCTGACCCCGGAACAAAAATTCAGCCCATAATCACTCCAAATTTATCAAGTGACAACCAAAAATGGAGGACCGGAAAATAACAGTTCTGTGACCTGTATTAAAATTTACATATGAAATGGGATATTCAGATCCCTAAATTAACGAGGAAATTTAACCATATTAAAAAGCAGTAAATTTGCACTAATCACGAACAAAGCATCACAAATGTCAGTTTCCTCAATTCAGGTGCTCCCAAGGGAAGATGAATTAAAACAATAATTTAAGATGTTTTTTGACGGTAGCTTCGCCCCAGAAGCAATAACTCATTAAAAAAAAACTCCCAATCCTATAAAGTAAAACAAATCTCCCAACGAAGATCTCGATATTACAGCGGATCTCGGGTGCCCTTTCCCTCAATTACTGTAATGCTAGGCTTGTCATCTCCTGTCATCAGATTCTTCCGACACAAAGGTTACTAGGCCGGTTTAAATCCCCGGCCTCAATTAGCGCGATCCAGACTTCAGCCTGTCGGTGGAATAAATCCCGATCCTATACCTGTGCCAAGTGTTTCTGCCCCGTCTTCTGCTCAGGGCAAACAGTACAAAGACGGCGGCAGCTCCGAGCGCCGAGTGTTTGGCCGTCACCAGTTTGCTGAGAGCCGCCATGGTGAGAGGACGCAATCGGGCCGCGGCGCGAGCGTTGTCGGGATAGACGTCACTCCAGCTGTCAATCAACATTTGCAGCCGCAAAACGGCTGCACTGTCAGCGCAGCAATGACTTTGACCTGACTGCCAATAACCGGGCAAAAGGTCACGCAAAGGATTTGTACAAGACCCCGGATTATTCCGTTTAATCTTAACCTTTGCATTGCTAAGTCTGGGGAGGGCACAATGCATTTCCCAGTTTGTATATGCATTAAAACCCCGTGTTGTTGTTCACACAGAGTTCCAACACGCCGGCCAGCCCACTATTTGTGCTCAAGATTTTCTTTCGGTTGCCTCTGCCTTGAGGACCGCCATGGTGAGATCTGGCAGAGTATGCATCCTTGGACAATATTTTTGTTTTATATATATATGCCCATAATTTGCAGTCAAAATAACGTTGAAGCTCATAGCATTCCCCATCTTCTTCTTTCTTTTGGGCCTCCTTATCTCGAGAGACAATGGATACGCGCCTGGAGGTGGTCAGTGGTTTTCCCATCAGAAGAGTTAGGTTAAACGCAGAAATTTAAAATTTGCTGTACGAGATGTGCTATGACTCTGTGAGCCTCATCGAAATGGCTGTTCCAAATCAGGCTCACCATTGAAATGCAAAGTTGCTGTACTTGTGCTGTAGATACAAACTAAACTCGGTACAGAAAGTTATGGCTGGCTTGAAGTGATACAAGGAGCTTGTTTTGAAGCCATTTACGGTCCATGCATATTTAATTACGGCTGGATTCGCTGTCAGAATTTTTTCCCAAAAATATACCTAATTTGTAAAGGTACATTCCAGTACAATTCAAATATGACAATTCACAGTACAATAGATTAATTTGGTTAAATACAGTATGTGGGTGCTTCACTCCACTTGCAATACTGATTGCATCTACATCATTTCATTTGAACATTTCTGGATAGATACAGCCCAAGGGGTTTTGCGCTGTTGCAGCTACTTGGTGTACTATGGCAGGAAGGTCCTAAACTGGCATTTTCCAATTGAGCCTTTGCGGTGGGTGCACCAAGCTTTAGCACTGTTGGAATGTGCCAGTCTGTAACACTTGGCTGTGGACAGCTCCTTGCACTGGAGACCAACAAGTTTCAGGCAGATGAAAGAACATCTTTCACTGAGTTGATGGCCTACCAGGAACAGTTGATATTAGTCTTGATGTGTGTCCCTGGGACCAGTCCATAAGAGTCCTATGTTAAGGAGCTGCTCAGGATGAACCTTAACAAAGGTGGGTAACAGTCTCTTCCCCACTGCAGCTGCCTCAAGGGCATTGTACAGTGGCTTTGAGATACCGGGTATGAAGGATCTGATGGGGAGGGTCAAGCTACATCTTGGTGCTTGTTTGAAAGTTCTGTTGATGAGGCCTTTGTCAGTCTGCTTGGAGGACCATCCAACAGGATCCACCATCTTTTTCCACAGGGCCTGGAGGATGTTATATGCTGACCAAATATTCTTTTAATGATGTAAAAAGTGCCATTACTGCCGACGAACCTCTCTGGCACTGAAAATTAACTATTACAAGTGTGGAGTCTCATTCCTTTAGCTTTTAATGGTTGTTGGATAATTTTAAAAAATTAAATAGAAAAGTATTTTTAGTTTTTCTGCCTTTTTTTCACTATCTCTTAATTCAATCTTTCCCTCTTTCTGTACCTTTCCTTCTTTGACATTGAATTCAACCGCTCTAATTTGCACTCCTTTCTTAGTCCTTGTGCTGTTAATTTCACAATCCTTCAATCTGATTGGTTAAGGAGCTACACAGTTGCTTGCCCTTTTGACTCAGATCCCAGATGTTCGGTTTCCCTTGCTGCAACAATGTCACTTCACTAAAATGTTAAAAATCCAAATGTGCAAGGGAAAGTCTAATTCATAAATAGTAAACACCATTAGACATCCTGCTACAGCAAACTATGGCTCATAATATTTGTTTTGTGTGTCGGTGTACTTTAAGTTGATTCTCAGTTTTTGTTTCGGTTAACATCTCGGTCATGAATATATGTGTGCAGGTTTGACGTCTGTTAGCTTTTGTATTAATGTATATTTCCAGTTTGATAGTTGTCTCACAATGTGGCACAAGAACACAAGAAATAGGAGCAGAAGTAGACCATATGGCCCATCGAGCGTGCTCCGTCATTCAATGCGATCGTGGCTGATCTTGGGCTTCAATTCCACTTTCCTGCCCGCTCCCCATATCCCTTGATTCCCTGCAAGACCAAAAATCTATCTATCCCAGCCTTAAATGTATTCAATGATGGAGCATCCACAACCCTGTGGGGTCGAGAATTCCAAAGATTCACAATCCTTTGAGTGTAGTAATTTCTCCTCATTTCAGTCCTGAGTGATTGGCCCCTTAACCTGAGACTGTGTCTCCGTGTTCTAGATTCCTTGACCAGTGGGAGCAATCTCTCAGCTTCTGCCCTATCAAGCCCTTTCAGAATCTTGTACGTCTCAATTAGATCGCCTCTCATTCTTCTGAACTCCAGAGACTATAGGCCCAATTTACTCAGCCTCTCATCATAGGACAACCCCCTCATCCCAGGGACCAATTTAGTAAATCTTTGCTGCACTGCCTCCAATGCAAGTATATCCGTTCTTAAATGTGGAGACCAAAACTGCACACAGTATTCCAGGTGCGGTCTCACCAAAGCCCTGTACAATTTTTGTAAGACTTCTTTATTCCTGTATTCCAGTTCCCTTGCCATAAAGGCCAACATGCCATTTGCCTTCCTAATGGCCTGCTGCACCTGCATGTTAACTTTGTGTGTTCCTTATATAAGTATCCACATGTCTCACTGAACATCAAAACTTACCAGTTTCACACCTTTTAAAAAATATTCTGCTTTCTATTTTTACAACCAAAACATCCCTACATTATACTCACTTAACCTGTCTATATCTCTTTGCGTCTGTGGAGAGAGAAGCAAAGTTAACATTTCAGGTCTGTGACCTTTCATTAGAACGGATGAAAGGTCACAGACCTGACACGTTAACTTTGCTTCTCTCTCCACAGATGCTGCCAGACCTGCTGAGTATTTCCAGCACTTTTTGTTTTATTTCAGATTTCCAGCATCTGCAGTATTTTGCTTTTATATCTCTTTGCAGCCTCTCTACATCCTCCCCGCAGCTTACCTTTCCACTGAGCTTTTTATCATCAGCAAACTTCGATACATTACTCTCTGTCCCTTCATCCAAGTCATTAATATAAGAGTGTAAATAGTTGAGGCCCCAGAACTGATTGTTGTGGCATCCCATTATTCACTGCCTGCCAACTTGAAAATGCCCCATTTATGCCCACTCCCTGCTTCCTGTCTGTTAACCAATCCTCTATCCACTCGAATATATTATCCCCAACACCATGAGCCCTTATCTTGCCTATTAATCTTTTATGTAGCACCTTATCGAATGACTTTTGAAAATCCGGGTATACTTCATCGACTAGTTCCCCTTTATCTACCCTATTAGTTACATCCGCAAAAAACTCTAATAAATTTGTCAAACAGGATCTCCCTTTAGTAAAACCATGTTGACTTGTTCTAATCATACTATGCTTTTCGAAGTACAATGTTAAGACTTCTTTAATAATAGTTTCCAGCATCTTCCCAACAACTGATGTTAGGCTAACTGGCCTGTAGTTCCCTGTTTTCTCCCTACTTCCTTTCTTGAAAAGTGGTGTAACATTTGCCAACTTCCAATCTGACAGCAACATTCCTGAATCTAAGGAATTCTGGAAAATCATAGCCAGCGCGTCCACTATCTCTGCAGCTATCTCTTTTAGAACCCGAGGATGGAGGCCATCTGGTCCTGGGGACGTGTCAAGATTTTAGTCCCTCATGTTTCTCTAATACTTTTTCTCGGCTGATATCAATATCCTTAATTTCCTCACTCTTTTTATCCCCTGGGTTACTGTCTATTTCTGGTATGGAACTTGTGTCTCCTACTGTGAAGACAGACACAAAATATTTGTTCAATGCCTCCGCCATTTCTTCATTCCCCGTGATGATTTCTCCTGTCTCTGCCTCTAAGAGACCAACATCTACTTTAGCTACTCTTTTCCTTTTTATGTACTTATAAAAGCTCTTATAATCTGTTTTTATATTGCTGACTAGTTTACTCTCATTTTTTTGTTGTTGAAGTTCCAGCAGCTAACACACAAAGGTGGAACAATATGGATATCAGGAGAATGCTCAACTGGTATGTGGAGGAAGCTGAAAACATCAGGAAATCAATCCAGTTATGTAAGAGACCTCCTGGAAATTTCAAACAACTGTTAATCATCTGGAACATGGATGTAGATTGCAGATCCTCATGTCAGATGAGATGATTGATTTAAACTACAAAAAAGATTAAAATACCCATTTTCTTGACCAAGACCAAAGCTAGAAATACATAAATGCCTTGAGTGCTAAAGGATTTTGCAACAATTTGTGCAGAATTAAACTAAGCAGAGATTCAGCTTTCGGTGGTTGTGGCAGATACTGTAGCCTTTGGAAAGCAGATGGAGAGCTTTTTTTATTTGTTTTTATACTTTTATGGAATGTGAACCTTGCTGGCAAGGCCAGCATTTGTTGCCCATCCCTATTTGCTCTTGAGAAGGTGGTGGTGAGCCACCTTCTTAAACCGCTTCAGTCCATGTGGTGTACGTACACCAACAGCGCTGTTAGAGAGGCAGTTCCAGGATTTTGACCCAGCGACAGTGAAGGAACGGCAATATAGTTCCAAATCAGGGTGGTGTGTGGCTTGGAGGGGAACTTGTAGGTAATGGTATTCCCAGATGTCTGCTGCCTTTGTCTTTCTAGGTGGTAGAGGTCGCGGGTTTGCAAGGTGCTGTCGAAGGCATATACACGCTCTATTCAGAGGTTTTTATAATGGAGGGCTGATTCTCAAATAAGCTGCAATTCCAATTGGTATCTTCTGCTGCCAGTTTCATTCGTGTCACTAACCTCTATAAGTACACAATGTGATATTCTAGAAAGTCGTGATGAAGGATCAAACTGGAGCCAATCTTTACTCACTTTTATAAGCATTTATTTACAGAGATACACATTACAACCTTGCACTTCCTAACCCAACAGCCACAGTTTCAGTCTGTTCCTATTTATAAGAGCACAAGCGAATCCCCAGTTAATTCCCATCAATTGCTATACAATTACTATAATATTAACATAAAGTGCCTAACATGTCTCTAATTTGAGAGTCCAGATACACCTAATTGTGCTTATGATAGTAAATAAAAATGAGTAATAGACACTATTGTTGGTAAATTATCTCAATACTCATATTTGCATGGCATATGCATGAGTGCTTTATCCTGTTTGTAGTTTGTACATTTATTGGTAAAATAGATAAAAAGCAGAGTGTGCAAGTATTTTTTAATTGTTGGGATTGCTTCCTTGATTTCTGAATGGTGAGTGGTGTTTGTTAAGTAAACATACATGTCTGAAGTACATTTGAAACAAAAACAGAAAATACTGGAAATATTTGCAGGTTCGGCAGCATCTGTGGAGGGAAAAGCAGAGTTAATGTTTGAAGTCAATGACCTTTCATCAGAACTCAACAGACACAGATGGAATATGGCGAGCAGCTCAGGAAGAGGAGAACCAGGGAGAGGAGAAGGTGGAAGGGAGGAGGCAACTGGCACAGTACCTTTCCAGCCAGACTGTCTGTGATCACCTCATTTGACTACAGGCCATTGAACGCAACCCCAAATCTTCATTCAACAGTCAAATAGCTTATCAGCCCTCTGTTACAGACCATCACACATCCTCTTGCCCACAATGCTGAAATAAAAGCCACCATATAACAAACATACCAAACCAACTTTATCCAACAAACCATCCAATAATACATAAAAACATCAACTAATCACCCTTAGTGTCTCTTGCAAGTGCCTTTGCCTGTCCAAGTGCTCCTATACAGTGCTACCTCAGTGGTTGCATCATGTCTGGTGGCAGGGTACTGACTTTCGGGGGGAGACTGCAAATGGCTCTGGAGGTCGCCCTTGAGCAGCTCTACGCCTAGACTTTGGACTGCATCACCTTGGCAATGGCAACATCAGTCTGGGCTAACAGGCAACAGCAAGGGTACTGGCAGAGTGGAGTGATGGATTGGGAAATTCTGCCATCCTGAGAGAGGACAGCAGGTCCGTGCTCCACTGGGCAACTGTAACTCCCCCAGAGCGGCACCTCAGCATTTCTAGTAATCTGCTGGAACAGAGATTGCTGGACACTATAAGACCCTGAAAGCGCCTTTGAACACCGGCATCTGCAGCCATGTTGGCAGCAGTCTGAGCCTGCAGGGCACCAAGCTAGGCTTGCATGGCAACAAACTTAGATCGCATGACCTCAGTCTGAGCTTTTACTGCAGCACTCAGACATTGGGTGGCTTCTGCCTATGCTGCAATGGAAACTGAGACATCAGCTATCAGACGGTGCATCACAATTGTGTTCTCATGCAGTTGGCCACCACTTCCACACTGGAAAGGATGGGCTCAAGCTCTGCACAAAGCCCTATGTCAAGTTTGAGCTGGACTCCTCCATGCTCCTTGACAGTGACAGCAGCTTTTCTGGCAGACCTGCCAATTCAGCAAGCATTTCTGTGTGCATTCCCAAAAGCCTTTTTCTTGACTCCACCCCATTGAAGTCCTCATCTGAGTCCTCTGCAGCAGAACTCTAGTGTGACCTTGACCTCAAGGGAGCTGGCACCCATTTAATCCTTTCCCCCAGCCCTTGCTGCAAGCCACTCATGCCTGATTGTTAAATTCCAGAAAGCGTATTATGGAAAGATAATGCTGGAACATATATTTAGCCAGTTTCACATTTATTGTACTGAGTAAAAAGATGTAGCTCCTCACTCAAAACCTCTTCCAGTCCCAATGAGTGTCTGCTTTTCAGTGTTCAACTAAAACCCCAATTAACACCCTTCACCTGCATATAATCAAACCATTGACACACAATTAACACTGATGACTCACCACATGCAGATCCCACCTCTATGCTGCACTCTAGAGTGCGTGCAGTGCCCAGTATCTGAGCTGGTGTCTGCAAGTGTGAGATTGAGTGATAGGGTTTCTTCTTTCAAAGTGATTCCTGACAACGCAGCGGCCGGCTGACATCATCAGTGTGCGTCAAGATGCACAAATGCGCAACTACATCTTGCCAGGACTAAGTGGCGCATGTGTAGGATGATGTCATTGCGCATCCAAGCCTGGTCCAACTTCGCGCATGCGCGATAAAGCGTCATTGGCTATCCAGCCCCCAACTCGGCTGGAGGAAGCATCTGAATTAGGAGATTTTGAGACTGGAGCTTGATACCCGCTACTCGTTCCCACCATTCTCCCCTCTCGGCAACTCGCTCCAGGCCTCGACGCTTCCTCCCCTCAGCCGCTTGCTCCAGACTTCGCTGCTTCCCCCCACTTCCCTGGCCAATTGTTCCTTGCTTCACGCCACACCGCTACGGCCGCTCGCTCCCCGCTTTCCCCTCCAGCCACTAGCACTAGGCCGTGCCGCTTCCCTCCGCTTGGTCAGTCGCTCCTACGACGCCTTGTCACCCCTTGCGGCCCGCCTTGCTTCTTCGGACGGCGCGTGGAGACTGATCAAACGTGGGAGCGAGTGGCCGAGTGAAGGGAAGCAACGCGGCCTAGAGCTAGCGGCTGGAGGGGGCAGGGAGCGACCGAAGAGCAGGGTGGTGCAAGCGGGGAACAATTGGCCAGGGGAGTGGCGGGGGGAGCAGCGAGGTTTGGAGCTAGTGGCTGAGGGGGGGAAGCGGTCGGTGGGGAGGAGGGGGAGAAAGCGAGTTGCTGAGGGGGGAGAGCAGCCAGTGGGGCGGGAGCTAGTAGCTGTGTTTGGGTGAAATCAGTCCTGGTCAGTCATATAAACGAATCACAATAACGAATTGGCAGCATATTTTATACTCTGCCCGATTTTCGATCCAATGGAAATTCAATCATAAAATTCCTTTTATATTTAATAAGATTACTGGAATATGAAATGGATCTGAGGATTACAGTTAGTATCCAAGAACTACATACTAGTAGATTACTGGGCTTCCATCCAACTTAATGTAAAGTTCGTTTGCTAGAACGATCTAGCCATAAGCATTTCCTGTGATAAATTGAGCAACGCCATCTTTAATCGTGGCAGCTGCCTGAATGTTGCAGACACTGACGTTCCAGTTAAACAGCCTGCATTTGCGCATGTGCAAGTACTGCGCCACCTAGTGATTGCGTTGTCAGCAAACGCTGCCTTCTTCTTTATCAGTCTTTTGTTCCTCTGGAATTTCAGACTCCGGCACCAGTTCTTAACCAGGTGGCAGTTCTTGGGTATCTGAAAAGGATAAAAGTAGGGTTGGGGTGAGGGAAGAAGGGGAAAGCAAGTGGGGCACCATCTGTAGCTTGTACATCAGAAAAGATTTTGCGATGAGGGGAAAATGTGATGTGATGTGATGAGGTGGATTAGGTAGGAACTTACTGTCATCCTCTATGGTTTCAACCCCTCCACTGGCCGTGGCCTCAGCCATGGCTGCACTAATGATTGCCAACACTGTATCCTCCAACAGGGTAAGGGCATGCAGCCATGCCTGTCTCCCACCTGTTAGGTGCTGCTACCTCTGATTATGGGCCACCTTGTTCTGCAAATGTGTCAGTGAGTGTGGTGCAATGTGTGTGGGTGATGTGCCTGTCATAGTTGAACAGCTGGCAGTGTGTGAAAACTGTGAGATGCGAGTGTGAGGCTTGCAGTGCGGTACTAAGTGTGTGTGAGGTGAGGCTATGAATGTTGGGTTTGAGTTGTGCTTGATAGAGACTGCTGAGAGGTGAGTGATGAGGTGAGGGTGGTGAATTGAGCAGTGAGTAAAGCTAGTAGTTCATTGGTAAGGATATGGCATGTGAAGATGCATTCACCGACCTTGACAACTCATGAGAGGTCATTGAACTATTTTGTGGCATGCATCCAGTAAAGCCTGGCTACCCGACCCGAACCCAACCAATCTTGTGTCAGGTTCGGGTTGGGTTGGGTCTGTATTCTGCGTCCAGCATTCGGGCTCGGTCGGGTCAGGCTGGACTGTACTGTTTTAGTTTGTATTGTTTTTGTTTTATTCTACGATTTTTTTCTGTTTCATTAATATGTTTCTTATTTTCGGGTTGGGTCGGGCATTAAAAAAATTAAAGGACTCGGGCCCGGGTCGGGTTCGGGTTGGCTGTTGTCAGGTCGGGCCCGGGTTGGGTTTTAATTTTATACCCAAGCCAGGCTTTAGCATCCAGGTCTTCACAGCTAGACTTCTGGCATTGACCACAACAGCTTTCTGCTCCCATTGCCTTTCTAATGCCTGTCAGGAGAACCTCCTGCACCACCCCCCACCCCCCCCCCCCCCGGGAAAAGAACCTCTCTCCTTCTGTCCACATCCTGCACCAAGGCCTCTCAGTGCTGCATTATAGAATCTTGTGGCATGCTCTCTGGCCTATTTTGCCATTTGCACTCCTCCTTCTGCTCATAAACTCTTCCACAATGACTTCCACCACCTGCTGCAGCCAGAATGCTCTTTATCTTTCAGAGGTGCAAGCTGACTTTAAGTACTGCAGGCTAACTAAGTGGTGCTAGTTTCGCAAGCGCTTGGCCCCCTGCTGAGGCATGCAGCCATTCAGCAGTGCGTTTAGCTATCATTGTAATTACCATACAGCAGAAAGTTTGCGTGTTGCCTGCATTACTTTGAACAGGAGCAGATAAATCACGCATCGCAATCTCCAGGCCCATTTTCGGGTGCAAGTGAGTGCTTAGCCCATAAACTTTAACATTGGTATAGTATACTCATTATTATTTCTCCTCTAATAATGCAACAAATTGAGAGCATCATGTTTATATTAATGTCAGTATAATCAGTGAAGCACAGCACACAAAGAGTAATTAATACCAAGAGTAGTCTTCCAGTTAAGGTGGTGCATTCAACAACTCTGGAAGCCCTTAAGATGCAGTTAGATGCCAAGTTTTTATGAAAGGACTGGCTAAATGGGCTGAATGACCTCCCTCATTTGTACTTATCTTTGTAATGGAAGTAGAGTTTACTGATTCTTCTTGGCAAAGAATTACTACATATAATCAATAAATCACACAGCATTTTTTACTGATTCTTCTTGGCAAAAAATAAACTACATATAATCACTAAATCACACAGAACTTTCACACTCAGAGCAATATGAGCAAGCTTTCATTACCCTGAGACTTATTCTCAACTTTCATAGATAGTAGGAAAGACATCAAAAAGGAAAAAAAAACAAAGAAAAGATGTAAATAAAGCAAGTATAAAAGTCATGTGGTGCCTGCCAATAAGATTGAAGCATTTGGTCTTTGTTTTAGTATAGCAGAGGTTCCTTTAATTTAGTCATTAGTCATAAAGAGTTTTAAAAATCTTGCTACAGTCAGAATCTCACCCCACGCTTCACTCAGTACAACTGTTGCAATTTTTGTTGGTTGTCTGGAAAGTTTAAGGAAAATGCCAAACTACTTTTCAACAAACAGACTGTGTGATTGGTCCAGTTATGTGGCAGCATTTTACTTTCACGTGGCAAAGTTTTGCAAATCTAAAATGTCTCAGTAACTGGTTTCCGGGATATTTAAGGAGATATAGCTGTTCAAATCAGAGAATCAGTTTGGAATATCCAGGAGATATAGTTCAGCCTAGCACACAATTCTTGCAGTGATAAGAAATGCAAAATGAAAAGTTTTGTATATACAGATAATTTACAAAGAATAGTTTAGTTTTAGACTGCAAACTTTTTTTCAGGGAGCTAAATGAAAGAATTTCTACTACACATGCATAGATCATCTTACTATAAATTTGATTAATAGTTTAACATTTGGACTAGATATTGTTACGACCTGGTGAGAAAGGGGTCTAGGGGTTCCCTCTCAGCCTTTTCCTGGTTTGGCTGTAACATGGTTTAATTTTTAAAACACTGTGTTTTAGCTTCCCTCTTATGAGTCCTTGCTCACTGTTCTCTAATTGTAATGGCAAAGAAATCAACCAGACAGGTTTTCTCAGATTTAAACAAGAAAGGTATAAGTTAATTAACTTTAAAACTGTAATTCAGTTAAAACTACGAGAAATGCGCGACACGACCACGCTAGCATGCATACACGATAAACACACACGCAAATAGAGACAGAAAAGGAGAAAGAATCAAAGGAGAAAAGGTTTGAAGCAATAGCTAAAGTTCAGTTACTGGCTTTAGGTTTGACGTAAAGCCTTTGATTGCAGTTAAGTCTTGCAGTTCTCATTGAGGCCCACTTTCAAACTTGTTTCGATGGTCTTCAGTCTTGAGGCTTGAGTTAATTCCATGGGTCCCTGGAATTCTGTGTGAGAGAGAGACAGAGACAGGGAGAGACCTTCCTTCTCTCATTGGTTTTCCCAATGTTTAACTCGCAGATATTTCAGTTCATACAGTTTGATAGCAGGAAAGCAGAGCGAGAGGTGTTGCATATTACACGCATGTTGCTTGGAACTTTAGTTGAGATTGTTTTGGTGCTGTGGCAAGGCTGTAACCTGATCAGAGACATCAAATACTCAGTTGTGAAATCGGTAGGCCCAGGTTTGGGATGTAACAACATGTTCTATAAAGGGCGAATGATCCACATCACCAATTTACCATTCAGGCAGTGAAGACAAAAATCTACTTCTTGTTAAGGCATTATATAATTGCAAGTTTCTTTTAAAACTATAATTCAAAAGAAGGTACGTGGCAACAAAGGCTCAGCTGAAATTCTGTTCTCTTGCAATATGGAGTAGTGAGAAAGATTTTGATCAGAAGGTTACAAAATATTTTTTCAGTCTTTTAACCCTGAATCTTTATATTTATTTGCGAGAGGTAAGAGTCCTCACAACCAATTCCACTTTAATCACTTCCTAAGAAGTTGGCTTACCAATACTTCCAGAGGCAAATATTGCAATATATGGATTTTATTGGTCCTGGCCTTATTGATATTCAGTTGGAGTTTGAAAATCAAAAGTGAATGGGTGGGTGTTTACAACTACTAGGGAAGAGTAAAGCCAGCCACTTGCTAGAGCATTGGACTCACCAGTCCAGAAGCAAAAGAGAAGCACTGGTTCATTGTATCTCATCGCTATTTAGTTTCTTCCCCCTGTGCCTCCGATAATTAAGAAAAAATAAGGAATAAAGTGTGAAGAATTTCAGACAAGAATCAATACTAGTCAACCACTGCATTGCAGGGCCTTGTACGTGAATCCTCACTTCCACTGAACCTCCTGATTTTTTCAAATAGTTATGAAATCAGCATTATTTACATACTAGTTCAAGAGACTACTGCAGAAGCCCATATATAGGTCAGATGCCTATTTCTTTGACTAATGGAGGTATATGTACTGGATTAAAAAAGCAAACAAATATAAAAGTCTTTTGTTCAGAACTGCCTTTTTCTCCACATCTATTTCTACATTATCTTAAAGGCACATTCCAGAAGCAAACTCAATAATAGTTTAATATTGAATTGCTTATTAAAAGCCTAACCTGATAATGTAAAATAAAACGCTGGGTTTTGATATAATTTAAAATTTCTTACCCGTGCCCAACTCCTAATTTCCTAAATCAGATGTAGCAACACCTAGTGAGAGTTTCTCAACCTTCATAATTCAATCTTTTTCCTCACAGCACTCTCAGTCACTTTTAAAACTGTGTCTGAATTTATATTATTTAAAATATTCTGTAGAAAATGTTTGAATAACAGTTGGTGTGCTATGCACTAAACTAAATAGTGTCATGTTAAATCTCAGCTCACTTATCTCTGTGAAAATGGCAGCTCTAGTTTTGCAGTTAGCCTTAAGGGTTTTAATTAGAAAAAAACAATAATGTTTCTTTTGAATCACGGGAGCTATATTTTTCATAAGAAAACTCTAAAGCAACAATTTCGTCCTATCCTGAAATATTGTAGACAATTCTGTTACAATTGTGACTTTTTTTTAAAATGTGAGAAATATTAACATCACATCTGTGGCGCAGTGGTTAGCACCACAGCCTCACAGGTCCAGCAACCCGGGTTCAGTTCTGGGTACTGCCTGTGCTGAGTTTGCAAGTTCTCCCTGTGACCGTGTGGGTTTCCGCCAGGTGCTCTGGTTTCCTCCCACAGCCAAAGATTTGCAGGTTGATAGGTAAATTGGCCATTGTAAATTGCTCCGAGTGTAGGTAGGTGGTAGGGAATATGGGATTAATGCAGGATTAATATAAATGGGTGGTTGTTGGTCGCCACAGACTCAGTGGGCTGAAGGGCCTGCTTCAGTGCTGTATCTTTCGATGACTCTATCTATGAAGAAATCCTTTACATTGGAAATAGTAATATGAAATATGTTGCCTTACTTATTTACTAAAAAAACAAAAGTAATGAATACTAAAATTATTAAGCAACTCAGTTCACCAATAAAAGTAGATTAATTTGTGATATTATGATGATGTGATTCCACTAACACATTAGCAAATTAATTCAAAGGCAGTCATTAACAGTGCAACTTTGAGTATGTGTCACTAGAGGGCACAAGCAGATCTGATTAACTGTTAAAACAGATACTTTTAAGAGATCTAACTGGCTAATATCAGATTTGACAGTGATGCAGTTGATAAAGTGATTCTAAACCAAAGTGTATATTTATACTGTAGGTGGTATTAATTTTGGAAGGTACTCCTTTAAAGGATGAGTCATTGGAATAGTACGTGAGCTGTGTGAAGTTCCTGTTTATTCCACAGAGTATGGGCTAACACAATGAAAAGAGAAGGAACTGTTTCAGTTCATCCACTAAGACCACTACCTTGGAATCTCGCCAGCTTAGGAAGCTGCAGCTGTGCATTCCCAGTCCCCTTGCAGCCTGACCCCATATTTCCGTGACTGGTATGTGCTACAGAGACATAGACAATAGACTACCGGTTGTCACAATACTTGACCTTGGACAATCTAGAAACTGGAGAAAATGATCAAATTAAGGCTAAACTACACTAAAATAGCAAAGCTAAAAGAACTCTCCATGATTAGATTCTGTAAAACACATCTATATACTCACCTTACAGTTCTACCAAACTGGTGATTTTTGAATGTCATACAAGAAGATGAATACAACTTTTCAAGATGCTGTTTCTAATCTCCTTATTATATTGACATTTGCATTAACGGACATGCTCTGGGCTTATTTTAGCACCAAGAAGATTGTTCCTGAACCCTTCCTTCCTGTGCTTTATATAGAATTTCATAAACCAGTCAGAATGTTTGGAGCACAAGCCACTTTTACACTTAAGACTTATTTTTTATGAACAATTAACAGGAATCCACATTAAAGGTTCACTAGCATTAATAGAAAATGAATGGGAATGATGTAAATGTTGCAACCTTTACTTGCCAATACCAGTTTATCTTTCATGACATTACACCTTAGAGTAAATTTTAAAGTACAGGTGTTCATGGGTTTGGGAGCCGGGGTTCGGGGGAGGTGTTAAAGCACAGAAATCAACAGCATATTGGGAATCCAGCTCCAACCTACCAACTTCCACATTTACCTGCAGCGACTTAGGCTGCATGCGAGCAATCCCCTTGGCAGAGACAGGTTGTCAATTTCAATATGTTAATCGCTCAATTAGAGCAATATTAATATAGCTTTTAGAATTTAATTGCTGTTGCTTGGGTTTCCTAGGCTTCCTGGAATTCGTCAGTGATAGAAGGCGAAAAAACAGCAGCAATTGAGGGGGCTGAAGACATGATAAGGAAAAATGCCAATCACTACTGAAATCTCACAGCTTTCTTGCCTGATTATGTGAATGGCTTTGTTCATAGTACTTTTTCTGAGATGTTACTTTCACAACTATAGAGGTTACTTTCTTAACTTTGGAGGTGACTTTCACAACTTTGGAGGTTTCTATGTCTGATTTTCACTTTAGAGCTCTGATCTGTCTGATCAGCATGTGTGCTGCTTATGCTGTTTAACTTTGGACCTCAGGTAGGAGGACCAAGATGACCAGCAGTATCAACACCACAAGCAGCAGCAGGAAGAGCACCAGCAGGAACACCAACAGCAAAAGTGCTTATGTGGCTCAGTGTCAAATTTTGACTTTGAAAGCTGCACAGAAGAGAGGGGATGAACAGAGAGGTGCAGCTCACAGGAGGCTATACCCACAACACAGGGTGTATGGGCAGAGGATAAGCTTCCTTGACATGTTGGAACACCAGTGTCTCAGGGTCTCATGTAAGGTGGTGGCAAACATTTGCAGCCTGCTAGAACAAGATCTGCTGCCAAGTGGACCTCGTGGGCACACTTTACCAGTGACTGTCAAAGTCACCACCAACCTCAACTTCTCTGCCTCTGGCTCCTTCCAGAGATCTGCTGGAGACATTTACAGAATCTTGCAGTCAACAGTGCAGAAATGCATAATTAGAATTAGAACATTACAGCGCAGTACAGGCCCTTCGGCCCTCGATGTTGCGCCGACCTGTGAAACCATTTGACCTACACTATTCCATTTTCATCCATATGTCTATCCAATGACCACTTAAATGCCCTTAAAGTTGGCGAGTCGACTACTGTTGCAGGCAGGGCGTTCCACGCCCCTACTACTCTCTGCGTAAAGAAACTACCTCTGACATCTGTCCTATATCTATCACCCCTCAACTTAAAGCTATGTTCCCTCGTGTTTGCCATCACCATCCGAGGAAAAAGACTCTCACTATCCACCCTATCTAACCCTCTGATTATCTTATATGTCTCTATTAAGTCACCTCTCCTCCTTCTCTCCAATGAAAACAACCTCAAGTCCCTCAGCCTTTCCTCGTAAGACCTTCCCTCCATACCAGGCAACATCCTAGTAAATCTCCTCTGCACCCTTTCCATAGCTTCCACATCCTTCCTATAATGCGGTGACCAGAACTGCACGCAATACTCCAGGTGCGGTCTCACCAGAGTTTTGTACAGCTGCAGCATGACATCATGGCTCCGAAACTCGATCCCCCTACTAATAAAAGCTAACACACCATATGCCTTCTTAACAGCCCTATTAACCTGGGTAGCAACCTTCAGGGATTTATGCACCTGGACACCAAGATCTCTCTGTTCATCTACACTACCAAGAATCTTCCCATAGCCCAGTACTCTGCCTTCCTGTTACTCCTTCCAAAGTGAATCACCTCGCACTTTTCCGCATTAAACTCCATTTGCCATCTCTCAGCCCAGCTCTGCAGCCTATCTATGTCCCTCTGTACCCTACAACATCCTTCGGCACTATCCACAACTCCACCGACCTTAGTGTCATCCGCAAATTTACTAACCCACCCTTCTACACCCTCTTCCAGGTCATTTATAAAAATGACAAACAGCAGTGGCCCCAAAACAGATCCTTGCGGCACACCACTAGTAACTAAACTCCAGGATGAACATTTGCCATCAACCACCACCCTCTGTCTTCTTTCAGCTAGCCAATTTCTGATCCAAAGCTCTAAATCACCTTCAACCCCATACTTCCGTATTTTCTGCAATAGCCTACCATGGGGAACCTTATCAAATGCCTTACTGAAATCCATATACACCACATCCACTGCTTTACCCTCATCCACCTGTTTGGTCACCTTCTCGAAAAACTCAATAAGGTTTGTGAGGCACGACCTACCCGTCACAAAACCGTGCTGACTATCGCTAATGAACTTATTCTTCTCAAGATGATTATACATCCTGTCTCTTATAACCTTTTCCAACATTTTACCCACAACCGAAGTAAGGCTCACAGGTCTATAATTACCAGGGCTGTCTCTACTCCCCTTCTTGAACAAGGGGACAACATTTGCAATCCTCCAGTCTTCCGGCACTATTCCTGTCGACAATGACGACATAAAGATCAAGGACAAAGGCTCTGCAATCTCCTCCCTAGCTTCCCAGAGAATCCTAGGATAAATCCCATCTGGCCCAGGGGACTTATCTATTTTCACACTTTCCAAAATTGATAACACCTCCTCCTCGTAAACCTCAATCCCATCTAGCCTAGTAGCCTGAATCTCAGTATTCTCCTCGACAACATTTTCTTTCTCTACTGTAAATACTGACGCAAAATATTCACTTAACACTTCCCCTATCTCCTCTGATTCCACACACAACTTCCCACTACTATCCTTGATTGGCCCTAATCTAACTCTAGTCATTCTTTTATTCCTGATATACCTATAGAAAGCCTTCGGGTTTTCCCTGATCCTATCCGCCAATGACTTCTCGTGTCCTCTCCTTGCTCTTCTTAGCTCTCCCTTTAGATCCTTCCTGGCTAGCTTGTAACTCTCAAGCGCCCTAACTGAGCCTTCACGTCTCATCCTAACATAAGCCTTCTTCTTCCTCTTGACAAGCGCTTCAACTTCTTTAGTAAACCATGGCTCCCTCGCTCGACAACTTCCTCCCT
Organism: Heterodontus francisci; assembly: GCF_036365525.1. Taxonomy (NCBI): domain Eukaryota; kingdom Metazoa; phylum Chordata; class Chondrichthyes; order Heterodontiformes; family Heterodontidae; genus Heterodontus; species Heterodontus francisci. Next base: position 25,121,341 of record NC_090378.1, on the reverse strand, counting down.
GCCTGACAGGTACATACTTATCAAGGACATGCAGTAGCTGCTCTTTGAATAAGCTCCACATTTCGATTGTTCCCACCCCTGCAGTTTCCTTCCCCATCCTACGCATCCTAAATCTTGCCTAATCGCATCATAATTTCCTTTCCCCCAGCTATAATTTTTGCCCTGCGGAATATACCTGTCCCTGCCCATCGCTAAGGTAAACCTAACCGAATTGTGATCACTATCACCAAAGTGCTCACCTACATCTAAATCTAACACCTGGCCGGGTTCATTACCCAGTACCAAATCCAATGTGGCATCGCCCCTGGTTGGCCTGTCTACATACTGTGTCAGAAAACCCTCCTGCACACATTGGACAAAAACTGACCCATCTAAAGTACTCGAACTATAGTATTTCCAGTCGATATTTGGAAAGTTAAAGTCCCCCATAACAACTACCCTGTTACTCTCGCCCCTGTCGAGAATCATCTTCGCTATCCTTTCCTCTACATCTCTGGAACTATTTGGAGGTCTATAAAAGACTCCCAACAGGGTGACCTCACCTCTCCTGTTTCTCACCTCGGCCCATACTACCTCAGTAGACGAGTCCTCAAACGTCCTTTCTGTCGCTGTAATACTCTCCTTGATTAACAATGCCACACCCCCCCCTCTTTTACCATCTTCGCTGTTCTTACTGAAACATCTAAATCCCGGAACCTGCAACATCCATTCCTGCCCCTGCTCTACCCATGTCTCCGAAATGGCCACTACTTCGAGATCCCAGGTACCAACCCATGCTGCAAGCTCACCCACCTTATTCCGGATGCTCCTGGCGTTGAAGTAGACACACTTTAAACCAGGTTCTTGCTTGCCAGTGCCCTCTTGCATCCTTGTAACCTTATCCCTGACCTCACTACTCTCAACATCCTGTACACTGGAACTACAATTTAGGTTCCCATCCCTCTGCTGAATTAGTTTAAACCCCTCCGAAGAGCACTAGCAAATCTCCCCCCCAGGATATTGGTACCCCTCTGGTTCAGGTGAAGACCATCCTGTTTGTGGAGGTCCCACCTACCCCAGAAAGAGCCCCAGTTATCCAGGAAACCAAAACCCTCCCTCCTGCACCATCCCTGTAGCCACGTGTTCAACTCCTCTCTCTCCCTATTCCTCGCTTCGCTATCACGTGGCACGGGCAACAACCCAGAGATAACAACTCTGTTTGTTCTCGCTCTAAGCTTCCACCCTAGCTCCCTGAATTTCTGCCTTAAATCCCCATCTCTCTTCCTATCTATGTCGTTGGTGCCTATGTGGATCACGACTTGGGGCTGCTCCGCCTCCCCCTTAAGGATCCCAAAAACACGATCCGAGACATCACGAACCCTGGCACCTGGGAGGCAACATACCAACCGTGAGTCTCTCTCGTTCACCACAGAACCTCCTATCTGTTCCCCTAACTATGGAGTCCCCAATGACTAATGCATTGACTGATGGCTTGTTTACCAGGGAAGGCAATTATGTCTACTTTGCCATTGATAATGTCTGTCAGAGTGACCAGGCACTTGGGTTTGCGGCTCTAGCCAACTTCCAGCAGATGCAAGGTGTCAGCAACCACATGCATTGCAAGCAAGGCACCCCAGATGATTCAGAAGGCTTCCATTCCTTGTACAGCTGGTGTGCAAACATAAAAAGATGTTAATGCAGATCTGCGCAAGATGCCTGGGCAGCTGCCATGGGGAGGCGGTGGCGTAGTGGTTATCTCGCTGGACTAGTAATCCAGAGGTCCAGGCTCATGCTCTGGGAGCATGGATTCAAATCCCACCACAGCAGACGGTGAAATTTGAATTCAATTAATCTGGAATTAAAAAGCTAGTCTAATGGTGACCATGAACCATTGCCTATTGTTGTAAGAACCCATCTGGTTCACTAATGCCCTTCAGGGAAGGAAATCTGCTGTCCTTACCTAGTCTGGCCTACATGTGACTCCAGATCCACAGCAATGTGGTTGACTCTAAAATGACCTAGCAAGCCATTCAGTTCAAGGACAATTAGGGATGGGCAATAAATGCTGGCCTAGCCAGCAACGCCCACATCCCACGAATAAAATATTAAAAATCCTCCTTGAGCTCTTCGCACCTTGAAGCAGATTTCCCAGCTGGCTGCTCGGAAACAAGGGATACCCTATTAAAACATGCCTGATGACACCCATGAGGAACTCAATCAATCTTCATTAACAGCCACAGAGACATAGACAATACTTAACCTTGGACAACCTAGAAGCTAAAATAGCAAAGCTAAAAGAATGCTCCATGATTAGATTCTGTAAATTAGAAACAGCATCTTGAAAAGTTGTATTCATCTTCTCTAATGACATTCAAAAATCACCAGAGTTTGGTAGACTGTAAGGTACGTATATAGATGTGTTTTACAGAATCTAATCATGGAGCATTCTTTTAGGTGGTTCAGCATCTGGGTGCAACTGAACAGACTTGGAGTGTCCTGCGGGCTTTGACGCGGACTCTCCACTGGTGCCTGTCTTCTCTATCTGCTCTTGCTCACCTGTTCAGTGTGAGTCACCATGTGAAACACCAATACCCCCTTTATTGATCCCATCATAGTGTTAGGATCTGAGCTAGTGCATGGTTAGCATGAGTCCTGTGATGGTGCACCCTCAGTGTGAGTGACATCACCTGAGGAATCACCATTGTCCTCCTACACCACCTCCTGCAGGACGCTTGAAGGCCTGTAGGAGATTAATGACATGAATTAGGTAAGAATGTTTGAAGTGATCATTATGCACATGTACGGACATACGAATTAGGAGCAGGAATAGGCCACTTGGCCCCTTGAGCCTGATCTGCCAATTAATAAGATCATGGCTGATCTGATTATAATCTCGACTCCACATTCCCGCCTACCTCTGATAACCTTTCACCCCTTGCTTATCAAGAATCTATCTACCTCTGCCTTAAAAATATTTAAAGACTCTGCTTCCACTGCCTTTTGAGGAAGAGAGTTCCAAAGACTCACGACCCTCTGACAGAAAAAAAAATCTCTCCTCATCTCTGTCTTAAATGGGCAGCCCCTTATTTTTAAATAGTGACCCCTAGTTCTAGATTCTCCCACAAGGGGAAACATCCTTTCTACATCCACCCTGTAAAGACCACTCAGGATCTTATATGTTTCAATCAAGTCGCCTCTTACTCTTCTAAACACCAGCGAATACAAGCCTAGCCTGTCCAATCTTTCCTCATAAGACAACGAGCCCATTCCAGGTATAAGTCTAGTAAACCTTCTCTGAACTGCTTCCAACGCATTTATAGCCTTCCTTAAATAAGGAGACCAATACAGTACACAGTACTCCAGATGTAGTCTCACCAATGCCCTGTATAGCTGAAGCATAACCTCCCTACTTTTGTATTCAATTCCCCTCGCAATAAATGATAACATTCTATTAGTTTTCCTAATTATTTGCTGTACCTGCATACTAACCTTTTGCAATTCATGTACTAGGACACCCAGAGCCTTCTGCATCTCAGAGCTCTGCAATCTCTCACCATTTAGATAATATGCTTCTTTTTTATTCTTCCTGCCAAAATGGACAATTTCACATTTTCCACATTATACTCTATTTGCCATATTTTTGCCCACTCACTTAACCTATCTAAATCCCTTTGTAGCCTCCTTATGTCCTCTTCACAACCTACTTTCCTACCTATCTTTGTGTCATCAGCAAATTTAGCAACCATACCTTTGGTCCCTTCATCCAAGTCATTTGGATAAATTGTAAAAAGTTGAGGCCCCAGCACAGATCCCTGTGGTTAAAAGGGTTTCCATTTTTTGTTAAAACTTGAGAATCTATATTTTAAAAACTGAAAAGGATTCCATGGATGCTGGAATCTTGAAGAAGCTGAACTTTGGGTGTTTTCTTAAAAGAAGTTACCAGAAGGTTTGGACTGAATGTAAACAAGTTTTACTGGAAAGCACCTGTTTGCAAAGATTCCAGCAGGGGGTTGTGTTATGACCTGAAGGGACAGATGTTTATAAGGAAATGACAGACCACCATTTATAGAGGTCACAGGATTGCTGCTGAACAGTTTTAGTTTCATTTTGAACTGTTAAAAAGCCAGTTGGTCTTTGGCCTGAAAAAAAAACAGAAGGTTGGAGCTTGCTTATTGAGCTAGGAGAAGATCCAGCCAGCCCATCTTTCTCCTGAAAAGCAAATCCTGCATCAAGTTGTACTGTTGCCTTCTGTATTTGAAGAAATCCTGCATGTTTGCAGAAATCCTGCATCTTTGAAGGAACTTTGCGTCGAATGTGTGAGAATTGAAACCTTTGATGCTGTACCTCTGATGTAAGACCTATGTGAAGCCTTCTGTAGCTGCATCTCTTGAAAGCCTACACAGACTGATCTTCAATCACGCCTGGAAGCAACTGTTCTCGGGAGATCCTTGTGGCAGCTGCCTATTTGCCTTTGGGACACCTCACCAAAACCAAGAATATCTTCCATACCTACTTTTCAGTATAAGATTTTTTCATTCCTCCTATTTCTTTGTAACAGCTGTAAACAAAAATCCCTTTTTTTCACGGTTAACCGGTTTTGTATGTATGTATGTGTGCGTGAGGGCTAGGATACAATAAGGAGCTTTAATATTTCAATCTGTGCGTATCTTTACTTCATTATTGGTTAAGACTTAGTTGATAATAAATGGATAATTTTGTTGTTTATTAAAGAAACCTGGTTGGTGTGCTTTATTCTGGGAAAAAGTCGAGTATCTGATTGATTGTTTCGATAAGTGGGAAAATTTAAATATTTATTGTGACCTGTGGAGAAGTGGGACTGAATTAACAATGTGCTTCTCCCACCTCACTTGTAACACACACCACTCGTTATATCTTGCCAACCAGAAAATGACCTATTTATGCCTATTCTCTGTTTCCTGTTAGCTAGCCAATCCTCTATCCATGCCAATATGTTACACCTACACCATGAGCTTTTATTTTCCACAATAACTTTTGATGTGGCACCTTATCAAATGCCTTCTGGAAATCTAAGTACAGTACATCCACTGGTTCCCCTTTATCCACAGTACATGTTACTTCTTCAAAGAATTCCAATAAATTGGTTAAACATGATTTCTCTTTCACAAAACCATGTTGACTCTGCCTAATTTCCTTGAATTTTTCTAAGTGCTATGCTATAATGTCGTTAATAATAGCTTCTAACATTTTCCCTATGACAGATGTTAAGCTGTAGTTTCCTGCTTTCTGTCTCACTGTCTTTTTGAATAAAGGAGATACATTCGCTATTTTCCTATCTAATGGAACCTTCCCCGAATCTAGGGAATTTTGGAAAATCAAAACCAACGCATCAACTATCTCAGTAGCCACTTCTTTTAAGACCCTAGGATGAAATCCATCATGATCCAGGGACTTGTCAACCCGCAGCTCCAACAATTTTCTCAGTAGCACTTCCCTGGTGATTGTAATTTTCTTCTTCCCTCCCTTCCATTTCCTAATTAACAGCTATTTCTGGGATGTTACTTGTATCCTCTATGGTGAAGACCTATGCAAAATACCTGTTCAATTCATCTACCATCACCTTAGATTCCCTTATTAATTCCCCAGACTCACTTTCTATAGGACCAACACTCACTTTGTTAACTTTTTTAAAAATATCTATAGAAACTCTTACTATCTGTCTTTATATTTTTCGCTAGCTTTCTCTTGTACTCTAATTTTTCCCTCCTTATTAATCTTTTAGTCATTCTTTGCTGCTTTTTATATTCTGTCCAACCTTCTGACCTGCCACCCATCTTTGTACGATTATATGATTTTTCTTTAAGTTTGATACTATCTTTAACTGCTTTAGTTAACCATGGATGGAGGGTCCTCCCCTTGGAATTTTTCTTTTTCATTGGAATGTATCTATTCTGTGTATTCTGAAATATCTCCTTAAATGTCTGCCACTGCATCTCTATTGACCTATCCCTTAACCTACTTCGCCAGTTCACTTTTGCTAGCTCTGCTTTCATGCTCCCATAATTGCCTTTATTTAAAGTTTAAAATACTAGTCTTAGACCCACTCTTCTTTCCCTCAAACTGAATGTAAAATTCATTCATATTATGATCACTGCTGCCTAGGGGTGCCTTCACTATGAGGTTAATAACCAATCCTATCTCGTTGCACAATACCAAGTCTAGTATAACCTGCTCTCTGGTTGGCTCCAAAATGTGCTGTTCTCAGAAACTATCCGGAAAACATTCTATGAATTCCTCATCTACGCTACCTTTGCTCATCTGATTTTTCCAGTCTGTATGTAGATTAAAATCCCCCAAGATTATCGTAATTGAATCACTTTTGGCATTGTATCCAGGAGCCCGGCACCACACTCCTGCTGTGGACTTCCTCCGCTACCTCCAGCCACACCTTCTTGGTTTCACTGGCAGGTTTCTTCCTCCTGTCAATAGAAAACAGAATCTTCCTGTGGGTTTTTACAGTCCCCTGCAGCAAATTCAGGGAGGTGTTAATAAACCAAAGCGCAGGGTTTGAACACGTGCACTCCATTCTGTCACTTCCTTGTGCACTGCTCCCAACTCCTGAATCTATCCAATTTCATGTTTGCAATATCCCTTTAAATACTGTATTTGAAATTGACTCATATGGGTTGTCATCATGCCTGCTCAACATTATTGGTCGGGAAAATCAGAAATAACACGTTAATGCCAACACACTTGGGAGCTCTGCCTTTGAGAGGACTGCCACATTTGTGATTTTGTCCTATCAGGATTTACCCATAATGTTCCGCAGACAGCAAAGATAGAAATTATTGAGCTTCTTTTCCTGGTAGCTGTAAGTCACCCATGTTTCACAGCCATACAGCAAGGTGCTCAGAACACAGGCCTTATAAACCATGAGCTTGGTCCTAAGGGTCAGCTTGGTGTTATCCCATGTGCGTTTCTCAAGTCGACCAAAGGTGGTAGCTGTTTTCCCTGTGCATGTATCGAGCTCTGCATCAAGGGACAGATTGTCAGTCACTGCCCTCTTCACTTGTCCTCTGTCATATATTTTAAGATAATTGGCAAAAGGACCTGAAGGAAGATGAGAACTTTTATCATTCAGTGAGTTCTTGTGACCTAGAATACACTGCCTGAATGGATGGTGGAAGCAGTGTCAATAGTAACTTTCAAAAGGGAATTGGATAAATACTTTAAAGGAAAAATTTGGAGGGCTGAAGGGAAAGAGGAGGGCAGTGAGACTAACTGGATAGCCCTTACAAAGAGCCAGCACAGGAAAGATGGACACATGTTACACAAAAATGGTACCCTTCCTCCAGTGGTGACACTGTAGTGTCTCCAAGGGGGTTGGTTTATTCAGAGTTTTCATTATAAAGGTGGACACAGGAATTTATAACACTAAAAAATGGTAAGAAATACAAACAGATGCAAATTTTTAATATATTAACTAGTCAATCACCTGTAGTTTTACACACAGTGGATGAAATTTTATGGGCCCTCTAAGAGCAGATTTGGTGGCGTGCGGGGTGATTAAATTAGCATTCGGCGTGAGTTGTTTTCTCGGATTTCCGACGGTGGGATTTGTTTTACCAAAATTAAGTCGGCGGCGTGTTTGCGGCGTTGCGGGGCTACCCCTGCACTGTGGCAGATTGCAGCTTTTCCTTCATCTATATGCCATGAATACTCATTATACTACACTTAGTTCCAATTAAGTCCTTTCTTTCAGATTATCCAAATCCCCAAAGAAAGTTTCAAATATTCAGCTATCTGTCTGTGGTGCCAATTTGACCTCCGACAATGGAACTGTGTCATGGTCCTGCAGTTTTTTTCCCCGGGAGTATGTGGTGTATCTTTAAGGCTTGCAAAGGATCAGTACTGCTTTAAGAACCAGCAGGCCTTCGGAGTTACTGAGAATGTGCATTTTCATTGCCTTGGATACAGCCATTCGGAGACTGCGATTCAAAGCGTGCATTCTCGTTACCATGGATACAGCCACTTGGATTGAGCATCATGCGATACATTTGTTACAATTCAATTTTGAATAGGCTTTTAGTTGAAGACAGTCTGTTCTAACAGAGAACACAGACAGACAGCTGGTGTTAGCACCTGAACAAAGAGCTCTCAGCCATTTAAACTGAAGGAAGATAATTTTAGCCTGTTTGAGTATTAGCTCTCAAAATTCTAAAAAAAGTCAAGCCAAAACAGAGATCTCTGGTAATTTAAACTGAAGGAAGGGAAGTTAAACTGTGACAATCTTTTATCCCTCAAAAATTCTAAAGCCAAATTGATTCATTTAAAAAGTGTTTGCAAGTCATTAATTGTTGAAATTCACTGGAGAAGGAAAGCATCACTTACTGCTGGAATTAGACTATGGACTGTTCTACTGTGGAAGAACCTTTTTTCCCCCATCGGACGGCTGTGAGGACTTCAAGCAACATTGGACTGTAAATTTGCAAAGACACTAATTTTTTCTATTTTAAATGTTGTTTATGTCTTAGTAGCATTTAAGAATTTAGTTTTTCTAATTAAACAGTTAATTTGTTAATTTAAAGACACCTGGTTTGGTTAGTCTCATTTGGAGGTTAATAGATAGTAGAATTTGGCTGGGTCTTTCTGTAATTTGGAAAGTTTAAAACGATATGTTAATTCAATCCTGTCCCTCCACAGGTTGCCTAACAGAGTGTTTCTCCCACCACAATCAGAATTGTATATATTGATTGGGGGTTTTGACTGGAGCGGTTGGTCATAACAACCAGTTTAGCCATTGCTCAGGTCACTAAACATGAAGGAAAAATTCCTGGAACCTTTTCCGGCAACTACTCTGTCTCTTTGACTTCACTTCATCTTTCCATGACTACTGGAGAAGCTACTACTTTCGCTCTGGCCAAATTATTCCCCAGGAGTAGATCAACTCCATCTATAGGCAAATTATGGATAACTCCTATGGTTACTTTTCCAGACATTAGGCCACATTTACATTTTTCCAATGTAGTCCAGTGCAGAAGCATGATCTTGATGTCCAGTAAAGCCAGGAATTTGAAGCCACATTTGAGAGAGAAATCACATCCAGGTCTTATCCAGAACTTAAGGTCGGGGGAATGGGGTTTGTACCAGCAGACAGAGGCTGTTTAAATTAGCAGTTAACTTGAAGTTTGGGCTAAAAGTGGACCCACTGTTAGAATCAGGGGAACTTAAAACAGCAGAAGAGAAGAGAGGATTTAGTGGGGAGAAAAGGAGCAATGGATGGTAGCGGATGGCAATGGATAGCCATGAGTGAGGAGCTTCCGAGGGAGCTGGCTGCCAGGAGCACACAATGCCAGCGGCCTTATTCTCTTTTAGCTATCGGATGTCCTTTTAGATCTCATGTTGGGCTGGGGTTGTGCCGAGGTTGTGGCGGGTAGCACGCTGTGGAATGTGGTCAAGGGCGCTCACATCAAGGACTGAATCGCAATTGAGAAGATCTTCGAAGTGCTCCTTCCAAGGAGCACTGACTGCCTCTCTGTCCTTGATCAGCGCCTCTCCATTCTTTGCTCTCAGTGGGGTAGGTCCTTGGGTACTTGACTGCGCTGAAGAATCCACGCATGTCGTGATGGTCAGTGAGCTGCTGTATTTGCTGCGCTCTTTCAGCCCACCAGCTGTTCTTTAGGTCATGAGTTTTTTGTTGAACCTTGGCCTTCACTTGTCTGTAGACCTGCTTTTTCTCCCCTCGAATTTTGGTGATGCTTCCAGTTTAGGAACGCCTTGCGCTTGCGATTTAGTAGCTCCTGGATCTTCTGGTTGTTCTCGTCAAACCAGTCTTGATGTTTCCTGGTCGAGAAACCAAGAGTATCTTTGCAAGTGCTGATTGTGGTAGCTTTGAGGGCATTCCAGGCATTGTGGACATTCTGTAGTTCCTGTTCGTTGAGCAAGCTGCTTGTAAGACATTGCTTGAGTAGGTCTTTCTTCGCAGAGTCCTTGACACCATCGATGTTGATTTTCCTGCGGCAGTGCTTCTGTTGCCGCTGCCGTTTTTGGACTGAGTTTATGGAGATAGTTGCTTGAATTAGGTGATGGTCAGTCCAGCAGTCATTGGCTCCTATCATGGCACAGGTGATGCGAACATTCTTGTGGTCCTTTGCTCGGACAGTGATATAGTCAAGCAAATGCCAATGCCTGGAGCGTGGGTGCTGCCATGAGGTCTTGTATTTGTCTCTGATGAAATAGGGTGTTTGTTATGATCAGGCCATGTTCAAAGCATTTCGTCAGAAGAAGGACTCCATTGGTGTTAGCCCCTCCCTCCTTGCCAATCATACCTTTCCAAAGGTTTGTGTCCCTCCCATCTCTGGCATTGAAGTCTCCGAAGAGGATCAACTTGCCTTCCTGGGAACACGGGACAGCAAGTGATCAAGGCTGGAGTAGAATTCTTTGGCCTCATCTGTTGCTTCCAGGGTTGGGGCGTATGCGCTGACGACTGTGGCGTGCTGTTTCTGGGTTTGCGTGAGCAGGAGGAGCCGAAATTCTAAAATACGGCGGAGAGGCACTCTTGACACAAATACATGGTCTCATCTCCCTCATCTGGAAGGAGTAGAGCATGCTAGGGGATCTCTGAGATGCTGTAATTGTGACCATCTTCAAGAAAGGCGACAAGACCGACTGCGGTAACTACAGAGGGTATCTCTGCTGTCCACCACAGGGAAGGTCATCGCAAGAGTCCTTCTAAACCACCTCCTCCTCGTGGCTGAAGAGCTCCTACCAGAATCACAATGTAGAATCTGTCCCTCAAGAGGCACAGTGGACATGATCTTTGCAGTAAGACAACTGCAAGAAAAATGTAGGGAGCAGCAGCAACCTTTATACATGGCCTTCTTTGACCTCACAAAGGCCTTCGACTCTGTCAACCAGAGGGGGATTATGGAACATATTCCTCAAATTTGGCTGCCCAGAGAAATTCGTCACCATCCTCCACCTGTTGCATGATGACGTGCAAGCTGTAATCCTTGCCAACGGATCTGCCACTGACCTAATCTGAGTGCAAACTGGGGTCAAGCAAGGCTGTGCCATCTCACCAACGCTCTTTTCTATCTTCCTCACCACAATACTCCATGTCATCATCTTGAAGCTCCCTGTTGGAGTACTCTACAGGACAAGCGACAAACTAATTAACCTATGTCGCCTCCAGTCCAGAACCAAGGCCACTCCAACATCTGTCATCGAGTTGCAGTATGCTGACGATGCTGGCATACCCAGAGGCCGAGCTTCAAACCCTCGTCGATGCATTCATGGAGGCATATGAAAGAATGGGCCTTAAGCTAAACACCTGGAAGATAAAGGTCCTCTATCAGCCTGCTCCCGCAGTGCAACACTGCCCCCGACTATCAAGATCCACGACAAACCTTTGGACAATGTGGATCACTTCCCATACCTTGGGAGCTTCCTCTCAGCAAGGGCAGACATCAACAATGAAACTCAGCATCGCCTCCAGTGTGCCAGCGGTCATCTGAGGAAAAGAGTGATGACAAATGTTCAACTCCAGAAAGCTTGTTGTAGAAGGATAAGCTGGAGCCTATATTTACTCAGTTTCACATTTATTGTGCAGAATAAAAGGATTACTAACATGTAGCTCTTCACACAAATCCCCTTCCCAGTCCCAGTGAGTGTCTGCTTTCAAGTGCTCAACTAAAATCCCAATTAACTCCCTTCACCTGCATATAATCACACAGTTAACACATATAATCACACAATTAACAGACTCCCTTCTTTTGCAATACAACTTAGATTAAAATGCTCAAAGAATATTTCAAAATAAATCAAAATTAAATTCCATATTGGGCACAAAGTTTTTTTTTACATTGTGAGACGCCCCTCATCTAGCACCTCCAACAATCTCTTTGCACTCGCATATCTCTTTGTGAAACAATCGGATAGCTGATGACTTGCATCTACCCATTTGAGTTTGGAGATTTCCTTTCTCTCCAGCATTTGTTTCAATCCAGTGAGATCAATATGTAATCTTTTCTCACTCACACTTTTTGTAGAGTGTAAATTGTCCCACAAAGAACAATTATCCACTTAACATTCAATGGGTATCCTATCTTCAGGATGTCCCTTGTTCAGAATTTCACCCCAAATATTTGACAAATAGAACCCCCTGTCCACTGCCTCCACAAGACCGAGTGTATTCACAACTAACATACTTTTAACAACCCGTTTTATTCTTTTATCCTCCCAAGCTAAAGGACAACATTTCCCATTTTCACCCATCAGAAATATTATGAAGCTAGCTGCACTCGAATACCCATCAGCAAGATTGGCATGTGAAGCATCACTAAAAATTATTAGCTTCATGCTCTTTGGGTCACCTAAGGATGGGAACTTCAATACACATTTCTCCAGATTTAGTTTTTTTCAGTGTTTTATTTGCCCTTAAAACATTCTCAACTTTTGGATGTTTCATCATCATGCTTAACTCCAGCACATCAAAACTAACATCAGGCCTAGTTTGAGAGCCCAACCAGTTTAATTGACCCACAAGGCATCACAATTGCTCAATCTCTGCTTGAGATAGATCATTATCTTTCTGTGATGATCTAACACGATTAACTGGGATGGGAATAACACTCTCCTAATAGGATTGTTGATTCAAAATTATTCCAGACTTATTCTGCTTAATATCTAAACCAATACATTTAAAGGCCCCACAAGCCTGACTCCCAATCTTAAATTCTGCCTTAATCATATTAATAACATATTTCTCAAAATCCACAGTACCACCCCATAAGAAATCATCAACATGCATCATGAAAATGACTAAAAGTTCCCTTTATGATATCAATAAAACATCGCAGATTCTGCTTTTAGTTGAACACAACCAATTTTCAACAAAACAGATCTCATCCACACCGTGGAAGCATCATTAAGGCCATAGATGCATTTGTTCAATTTCCATAGTTTTCCTTCTGTATCTGCTGCCTCTTTAGGTGGTTTCAGATACTTTTCAGAGAGAAGTGTATCACCTTGCAGAAATGCAGCTTTTATGTCAATGGATCTGATGATGTCAGATGATGAATGTAAAGGGACTGGTGGTCTGAGGTGCATTTGTTTTAATGCAAGAAGTGTAGTAGGTAAGGCAGATGAACTTAGGGCTTGGATTAGTACCTGGGAGTATGATGTTATTGCTATTACTGAGACTTGGTTGAGGGAAGGGCATGATTGGCAACTAAATATCCCAGGATATCGATGCTTCAGGCGGGATAGAGAGGGAGGTAAAAGGGGTGGAGGAGTTGCATTACTGGTCAAAGAGGATATCACAGCTGTGCTGAAGGAGGGCACTATGGAGGACTCGAGCAGTGAGGCAATATGGACAGAACTCAGAAATAGGAAGGGTGCGGTAACAATGTTGGGGCTGTACTACAGGCCTCCCAACAGCGAGCGTGAGATAGAAGTACAAATATGTAAACAGATTATGGAAAGATGTAGGAGCAACAGGGTGGTGGTGATAGGAGATTTTAATTTTCCCAACATTGACTGGGATTCACTTAGTGTTAGAGGTCGAGATGGAGCAGAATTTGTAAGGAGCATCCAGGAGGGTTTTCTAGAGCAGTATGTAAATAGTCCAACTCGGGAAGGGGCCATACTGGACCTGGTGTTGGGGAATGAGCCCGGCCAGGTGTTTGAAGTTTCAGTAGGGGACTACTTTGGGAATAGTGATCACAATTCCGTAAGCTTTAAAATACTCATGGACAAAGACGAGAGTGGTCCTAAAGGAAGAGTGCTAAATTGGGGGAAGGCCAACTATACCAAAATTCGGCAGGAGCTGGGGAATGTAGATTGGGAGCAGCTGTTTGAAGGTAAATCCACATGTGATATGTGGGAGGCTTTTAAAGAGAGGTTGATTAGCGTGCAGGAGAGACATGTTCCTGTGAAAATGAGGGATAGAAATGGCAAGATTAGGGAACCATGGATGACAGGTGAAATTGTGAGACTAGCTAAGAGGAAAAAGGAAGCATACATAAGGTCTAGGCGGCTGATGAAAGACGAAGCTTTGAAAGAATATCGGGAATGTAGGACCAATCTGAAATGAGGAATTAAGAGGGCTAAAAGGGGTCATGAAATATCTTTAGCAAACAAGGTTAAAGAAAATCCCAAAGCCTTTTATTCATATATAAGGAGAAAGAGGGTAACTAGAGAAAGGATTGGCCCACTAAAGGACAAAGGAGGAATGTTATGCTTGGACTCAGAGAAAATGGGTGAGATTCTAAACGAGTACTTTGCATCGGTATTCACCGAGGAGAGGGACATGACGGATGTTGAGGTTAGGAACAGATGTTTGATTACTCTCGGTCAAGTCGGCATAAGGAGGAAGGAAGTGTTGGGTATTCTAAAGGGCATTAAGGTGGACAAGTCCCCAGGTCCGGATGGGATCTATCCCAGGTTACTGAGGGAAGCGAGAGAGGAAATAGCTGGGGCTTTAACAGATATCTTTGCAGCATCCTTAAACACGGGTGAGGTCCCGGAGGACTGGAGAATTGCTAATGTTGTCCCCTTGTTTAAGAAAGGTAGCAGGGATAATCCAGGTAATTATAGACCGGTGAGCCTGACTTCAGTGGTAAGGAAGCTGCTGGAGAAGATACTGAGGGATAGGATCTATTCCCATTTGGAAGAAAATGGGCTTATCAGTGATAGGCAACATGGTTTTGTGCAGGGAAGGTCATGTCTTACCAACTTAATAGAATTCTTTGAGGAAGTGACAAAGTTGATTGATGAGGGAAAGGCTGTCGATGTCGTATACATAGACTTCAGTAAGGCGTTTGATAAGGTTCCCCATGGCAGGCTGATGGAGAAAGTGAAGGCGCATGGGGTCCAAGGTGTACTAGCTAGATGGATAAAGAACTGGTTGGGCAACAGGAGACAGAGAGTAGCAGTAGAGGGGAGTTTCTCAAAATGGAGACATGTGACCAGTGGTGTTCCACAGGGATCCGTGCTGGGACCACTGTTGTTTGTGATATACATTAATGATTTGGAGGAAAGTATAGGTGGCCTGATTAGCAAGTTTGCAGACGACACTAAGATTGGTGGAGTAGCCGATAGTGAAGGGGACTGTCAGAGAATACAGCAGAATATAGATAGATTGGAGAGTTGGGCAGAGAAATGGCAGATGGAGTTCAATCAGGGCAAATGCGAGGTGATGCATTTTGGAAGATCCAATTCAAGAGTGAACTATACAGTAAATGGAAAAGTCCTGGGGAAAATTGATGTCCAGAGAGATTTGGGTGTTCAGGTCCACTGTTCCCTGAAGGTGGCAACGCAGGTAAATAGAGTGGTCAAGAAGGCATACGGCATGCTTTCCTTCATCGGACGGGGTATTGAGTACAAGAGTTGGCAGGTCATGTTACAGTTGTATAGGACTTTGGTTCGGCCACATTTGGAATACTGCGTGCAGTTCTGGTCGCCACATTACCAAAAGGATGTGGATGCTTTGGAGAGGGTGCAGAGGAGATTCACCAGGATGTTGCCTGGTATGGAGGGCGCTAGCTATGAAGAGAGGTTGAGTAGATTAGCATTATTTTCATTAGAAAGACGGAGGTTGAGGGGGGACCTGATTGAGGTGTACAAAATCATGAGAGGTATAGACAGGGTGGATAGCAAGAGGCTTTTTCCCAGAGTGGGGGATTCAATTACTAGAGGACACGAGTTCAAAGTGAAAGGGGAAAAGTTTAGGGGGGATATGCGTGGAAAGTTCTTTACGCAGAGGGTGGTGGGTGCCTGGAACGCGTTGCCAGCGGAGGTGGTAGATGCGGGCACGATGGTGTCTTTTAAGATGTATCTAGACAGATACATGAATGGGCAGGAAGAAAAGAGATACAGACCCTTAGAAAATAGGCGACATGTTTAGATAGAGGATCTGGATCGGCGCAGGCTTGGAGGGCCGAAGGGCCTGTTCCTGTGCTGTAATTTTCTTTGTTCTTTGTTCTTTGTTGATCTACATTCCCATGAATATGTGGCCAAAAGAGCCAAAAGGATTTTCAAGATTACTTTTCAGCTTTGGGAGAGTCTACTCCAACATCGGTATCACCCAATCACTCTTCAAAACCCCTCGCAACTAACCTCGCTTTAGCCTTATAAGTTCCTTCGGGAAGGACTTTTTCAGTACAAATTCATCCATGTGACAAGGCTGGCTGTCCCCTATCTGGTACCTCAGAATAGACTCCAAACTCTCTCCAACTCTCCAATTCCTTATGTTTTGCTTCTCTTATTAATTTATCCTCAAGTTTATTGGCAACCACTAAAACTTCACAATCATGAGGACGTTCTATTCCAAGACTGCCCTCTAGCCTTTGTTTCATTGTGTGCTCTGTTCAAACTACAGCCTTTATTAGCACTTTGATGTCTTTTGGAACTACTGCTAGAATATCTCCCTCGTACTTTATCAGAGGCTCTTTCTCCTGTACATGATTGCTTCCTGAGGCAAGAGTCACTTCCAGACCCACTATCAAAACTTGCACTGCGCTTTCTTACCCTCCACTCTTTCACCTCATTCTGCCAGTCCATGGCTCTGGCTTCTTGGCTATCATCTTGAACATTTAACCAATATTTAAACTTGCCTGTAGATTTTCCAGCACGCCCCACAATTGGCGCATCCCTCCATCTATCAGATCCCTCTGGAATATATGTCACTGGAGTATGTCACTACTCGAGGCAATTGGCCTTTGGATGCGATAGCTCTTTCCTGTGCATCATGATCGGTTTCATTACTATCCAACTCTTGATCTACCTGTGCCTCAGGACCTTCATCATAAAACACACGAGTATTTGAGGTACAAGGTGCCTCTGCTCCCTCTATCAGCTGCTCAGTTTCTGAGATTTTGTAATCAACCCCGGTTAATCGTGAAGAATGAACCTTAACAGTTTGATTTCCATGCTTGATAACTAATGTCTTACCATCCCGATCGATTACCTTACCAGGACCCTTCCATTCCCTATGGCCCTCTCTTTTATAATAGACCAAACCTCCTGAACTAAATTCCACCTCAGATGGCCTTATACGATGCCTCAGAGCTCTGCGAATTTTCTCAGAGACCTCAGCCTTGATGAAAGCCCGTCTCCCTGCATGTAAAGCATTCAAATGTGTAGAAAAAAATTGAACTAATTGTAGTACCTTCTAGAGCAGGAGGACTGTCACATAGTACAGAAGGCATTTTGGGATTCTGACCATAGACCAATTGATGGGGACTATATCCTCCCACCATCTGAAGTGAATTCTTCACATGAAACAGCCAGTTGTCAACTTGCAGTTTGGCTGGTCAGCCAAGATCTTATGTAACATTCATCCACCACTGCGTGATTCCTTTCACAAAGCCCATTGCTGAATGGACTTTCAGCTGCAGTATTCATAATCGCAATGTTCATGTTTTCACACATATCCCTGAACTCGTCATTGGCAAATTCCCCTCCATTATCAGTCAGAAACTTAGCTGGAGACCCAAGTCCAGTTCCTATCGATTTTTCCATAATTTTGTCTGTAATCACCCTTTTGTCCTTACTATTTATCATTGTAGAAAGACTAAATCTAGTTGCTATGTCTATAAAATGTCGAATGAAAATATTCTTGTCTTTGTCCCATACCTTTAAATCCATGGCAACTACCTCGTTACAATCACATGCCAATGGAAGACTGACAATAGGACGTGATGGTGTTCTCCGATACTTTTTACAAATCTCACACTTTTCACTAATCTCTTCCATTATCCTTGTATACTCTCCGTCAATCACACCTGCATCTTTTAGTAGAGTTTTAATCTCTGATGAAAAGAGTGAGCAAATTGCCTGTGCACCTTTAAGACAATTTGCCTTTTATCTCTCTGATTCGTAACACCTGATGCCATCAACACTTCTCTAACTAGAAATATTAGGTTTTGTTAAGGGGATTCCAAAATGCCCTGGCTGGGTAAATTGCAAATCCACTGACTTCCCAAAAACAATTGCCGTATCATGCTCCGTATCAAGTTTCATCTGTGCCTTTTTCATTGACGGCTTACTCAAGAGTAAAAGGTATCTCACTGGAGACTACATCAGTGCTGATAAAGTGGCTTACCCCAGCTATTTTACATGGGATTACTACTCTCTTCAGTGACTTCAATGTGTTGTCATCACCAAACCTGAAGCTGGTAGTACTTTTATACTCCTTAACCTTGCGTCGATTCTCACTACTGAGTGAATCCAGATAACAACTGTAACCAATCAGTTCCACATACTGTCGATGTACAAGCATTATCCAGTACCGCACAGTTGAACGAATCTGCAACCAACACATTCATCACAGGACTGAAACTCCTTGTGACTAATACAATTCCTTCAGATCCATCAGTATCTTCCTCTTCTGCCTCACAATTTTCTGCGTCATGTGTTATTTCGAAGACTCTGCCCCTCCGCTTAGGGCAGTTCATTGCATAATGATACTTTGAGTCACACCTGAAGCACCTATTAACTGTTCCTTGGCCATTCCTGGGATTCATTCACCTATGATTGCTGTTCCAATTCTTACTTCCACTGTAATATTCAGACCTGCTAAAGGTGCTTTCATCATCATTCTTGTCTTTAACTCTTCCATTGTACTTACGCCTGCTTCCAGTACCTGAATTGTTTCTAAATCTTGTAAACATTGAGTCCTCAATTCTTCGTGTCACCGCAGAATGTCCTGCTTGTTCTACCAGGACTGCGGGAAATGATTGTTTCCCCAGGAATGTTTTTTTAAGGCCGCAGACATTTAGCCCAACAGTGAGTCTTTGTCCAAGAACCCCAGTTAGAACCAGGAGCCTGTCCATACGCAACACCCGAGCACAATCTAGCAATTTAAAAGCTAGCACTGAACCTGGGATCTCCAAATTGAATTTCCTCAATCTTTTATACAGTCTGTTAAAGTCCATGATAGATTTCTCCATTGAATAATCATCTGTTTTCCGAAATTTATCAAAGTCTGACCATACCTCATACGCATTCAATAGGTCATCTTTCTTGTAAATTTAATTCAAGAATTCGAACAGAAGATCCAACCCTTCATCAGTATCCAACTGACGAGCATCCAGTTCAGCCAACAATTTACTTCTGATTTTACTTTTGGTAGGAAGTGACAACGCCAAGGCCTTGTTACCTTTTTGGTACAAATGTAACCCATGTCCACATATCCACCTCATTCTTCCACTGGTCATACGGTTCAGACTCCAAAAACACCAGAGGGTAATCATACCCTGACAATTTGCACTTGCTTTCTGCTATAATTTTCACAATGACCCTTGAGACTTCAGTTTTCTATCCAAAAAAAAATTCCTATTTTCCAACCTTCAGCTTTGGCAACCATCCTCTGCTACCATGGTCAACTCTAGAAAGCTTATTGTAGAAGGATAAGGCTGGTATTTAAAGGCAACTATTTACACAGTTTCACATTTATTGTGCAGACTAAAAGGATTTTGTAATGTAGCTCTTCATACAAATTCCCCTCCCAGTCCCAGTGAGTGTCAGCTTTTAAGTGCTCAACTAAAACCCCAATTAACTCCCTTCACTGACACAATTAACACATATAATCAGACAATTAACAACAAAGACCTCTAATCTGGCACCAAGCTCAGGGTCTATAGGGCCGCAGTGTTACCTGCCCTCCTGCATGCGCGGAAACATGGACACTGTACAGCAGACATCTCAAAGCCCTGGACAGATATCACCAGCAGTACCTCGGCAAGATCTTGCAAATTCAGTGGCAGGACAGGCGCTCCAATATCAGTGTCCTCTCTCAGGCCAACATCCCCAATATTGAGACACTGGTCATGGCGAGTCAGTTATGCTGGGTGGGCCACATTGTTCGCATGCCTGACACCCAAAACAAGCTTTCTACTCTGAGCTCCATCACAGCAAGAGCTAACCAGGAGGGCAGAGGAAACACTACAAGGATGTCCTTAAAGCCTCCCTGAAAAAATATGACATCTCCATTGATTCATGGGAATCTCTTGCCTGAGATGCCCCAAATGGAGAAGAAGCATCCACGAAGGTGCCAGCCAGTTTGAACAACGTCGACATGTCCAGGCAGTGACTGAGTGCAAACAGCAGAAGGAGCGTTCGGAATTTCGCGCATCCCATTCACTCGTCACACCAAACACCACCTGCCCCACCTGTGGCAGAGTGTGTGGATCCAGAATTGGACTATTCAGTCACCTAAGGACCCACAACCCTGGAGTGGAAGAAAGTCATCCTCGTTCCCAAGGGACTGCCTCTTAGCCAGCCAATCTTCTATCCATGTCAATATGTTACCCTCAACACCATGAACTTTTATTTTCTGCAATAACCTTTGATGTGGCACCTTATCAAATGCCTTCTGGAAATCTAAGTACAATGCATCCACCGGTTCCCCTTTATCCACAGCACATGTAACTCCCTCAAAGAACTCCAATAAATTGGTTAAACATGATTTCCCTTTCACAAAACCATGTTGACTCTGCCTGATTACCTTGACCTTTTCTAAATGCCCCGCTATAACAACTTTAATAATAGCTTCTAACATTTTCCCTAAGACAGATGTTAAGCTAACTGGCCTGTAGTTTCCTGTTTTCTGTCTCCCTCCCTTTTTGAATAAAGGAGTTACATTCGCTATTTTCCAATCTAACAGATTTAACACTTTAAAGAAAAAGGTTAAAGAAAAAATGAAATTTTCTTTGCAGAGATCTCTTGACAAAAAGCTAAAAAAGGAACTTTGGCCAAAGACTTGTTAATTCTTGAAGGAAAAGGAGAAGATACAGAATGATGTCAGTCGTCCCTTTATTCTGGCATCCCAAATATGCATAGACGGCTGTCACTGGGATCTTTTTCAACAATTGTCTTCAGGCGACGTCAAGGATTAGTCTGGCAGGCTTTCCAGGAGAAATGCGGCATCAGGGGTTTCAGCTATCACACTGAATTCTCAAGAGTTTCTCAGAGAGGTGGTGAAAGGATGAACTGTTGTCTTCTCTCTTCGCAGGTTGACCCCCCAACTGACTCAAAACAATATGCAAAATGAAACCAGCTCTTGACCACCATAAATATTGACAGGTCACTTCTCCACCCCCTCCCTCTACCCCTCCCCCTTGCATCCCCTCCTCCCACCGGCACCATCCTACACCTGTGTAGGGGCCCCATGTGTCACCTTTGGCATGTTTCCGGCAGTTCCTGCAGCCATACTGGTGCCAAACGTCGTGTCCTGCACTCCTTTGGACCCCACCAGAAAGGCCGAGAGGGGGGTTTTGACGACTGGGCAATTCTCAACCTCCATAAATTTGCCCAGGCATGCGCCATGGAGAGGTCACTCCATAGTTGCCTCACAGCGACTAAAACAACACGGAAGGCAGCAGTTACGGGTTATAAGTCCAGATAAATTGGCGTAGAAACTGGGCGCCACGGGTTGCCTTTGTCGGTGGGAGAGGTCATTGCACCTCACTGGACAGCTACCGCCCGCCTCAAACCGGGCAGCCCCCGGTCAATAAGGTTCTGTCCCGCCACAGTCTGCCTGCTTCAATGGGTGCTTGGAGCTCAGGGTCATTGCCCGAAAGGTGGACTGATACACCGCACCAAACAACATGAAAAAAGGAAAGAAGGTACCAGCCCTTCGCTTTGCAAGTTGGAACGTCAGAACTATGTGTCCTGGCCTGTCGGAAGACCTTACACAAATCAACGATTCTCGGAAGACCGCCATCATTAACAACGAGCTCAGTAGATTCAATGTGGACATTGCAGCACTTCAGGAGACTCGCCTCCCCGCGAGTGGCTCTCTAGCAGAGCAAGACTACACCTTCTTCTGGCAGGGCAGGGATCCTGAAGAACCAAGACAGCATGGAGTGGGCTTCGCCATCAGAAACTCCTTGCTCAGCATGATAGAGCCTCCCTCAAATGGCTCGGAACGCATACTGTCCATCCGACTGCTCACCACCTCTGGTCCAGTACACCTACTCAGCATCTATGCTCCAACACTCTGCTCCGCACCTGAAGCTAAAGACCAGTTCTATGAACAACTCCATAACATCATTAGCAGCATCCCCAACACCGAACACCTATTCCTGCTGGGGGACTTTAATGCCAGGGTTGGGGCCGACCATGACTCATGGCCCTCCTGCCTTGGGCGCTATGGCGTTGGAAGGATGAATGAGAACGGGCAGAGACTGCTTGAGTTGTGTACCTATCATAACCTCTGCATCACCAACTCGTTCTTTCACACTAAACCCTGTCACCAGGTTTCATGGAGGCACCCAAGATCACGTCGTTGGCACCAGCTAGACCTCATTGTCACAAGGCGAGCCGCCTTAAACAGTGTTCAAATCACACGCAGCTTCCACAGTGCGGACTGCGACACCGACCACTCCCTGGTGTGCAGCAAGGTTAGACTCAGACCAAAGAAGTTGCATCATTCCAAGCAGAAGGGCCATCCGCGCATCAACACGAGCAGAATTTCTCACCCACAGCTGTTACAAAAATTTCTAAATTCACTTGTAACAGCCCTTCAAAACACTCCCACAGGGGATGCTGAGACCAAGTGGGCCCACATCAGAGACGCCATCTATGAGTCAGCTTTGACCACCTACGGCAAAAGTGCGAAGAGAAATGCAGACTGGTTTCAATCTCATAATGAAGAGCTGGAACCTGTCATAGCCGCTAAGCGCATTGCACTTTTGAACTACAAGAAAGCCCCCAGCGATTTAACATCCGCAGCACTTAAAGCAGCCAGAAGTACTGCACAAAGAACAGCTAGGCGTTGCGCAAACGACTACTGGCAACACCTATGCAGTCATATTCAGCTGGCCTCAGACACCGGAAACATCAGAGGAATGTATGATGGCATGAAGAGAGCTCTTGGGCCAACCATCAAGAAGATCCCCCCCCTCAAATCTAAATCGGGGGACATAATCACTGACCAACGCAAACAGATGGACCGCTGGGTTGAGCACTACCTAGAACTGTACTCCAGGGAGAATACTGTCACTGAGACTGCCCTCAATGCAGCCCAGCCTCTACCAGTCATGGATGAGCTGGACATACAGCCAACCAAATCGGAACTCAGTGATGCCATTGATTCCCTAGCCAGCGGAAAAGCCCCTGGGAAGGACAGCATTACCCCTGAAATAATCAAGAGTGCCAAGCCTGCTATACTCTCAGCACTACATGAACTGCTATGCCTGTGCTGGGACGAGGGAGCAGTACCCCAGGACATGCGCGATGCCAACATCATCACCCTCTATAAAAACAAAGGTGACCGCGGTGACTGCAACAACTACCGTGGAATCTCCCTGCTCAGCATAGTGGGGAAAGTCTTTGCTCGAGTCGCTCTGAACAGGCTCCAGAAGCTGGCCGAGCGCGTCTACCCTGAGGCACAGTGTGGCTTTCGTGCAGAGAGATCGACTATTGACATGCTGTTCTCCCTTCGTCAGATACAGGAGAAATGCCGTGAACAACAGATGCCCCTCTACATTGCTTTCATTGATCTCACCAAAGCCTTTGACCTCGTCAGCAGACGTGGTCTCTTCAGACTACTAGAAAAGATCGGATGTCCACCAAAGCTACTAAGTATCATCACCTCATTCCATGACAATATGAAAGGCACAATTCAACATGGTGGCTCCTCATCAGAGCCCTTTCCTATCCTGAGTGGTGTGAAACAGGGCTGTGTTCTCGCACCCACACTTTTTGGGATTTTCTTCTCCCTGCTGCTTTCACATGCGTTCAAATCCTCTGAAGAAGGAATTTTCCTCCACACAAGATCAGGGGGCAGGTTGTTCAACCTTGCCCGTCTAAGAGCGAAGTCCAAAGTACGGAAAGTCCTCATCAGAGAACTCCTCTTTGCTGACGATGCTGCTTTAACATCTCACACTGAAGAATGCCTGCAGAGTCTCATCGACAGGTTTGCGTCTGCCTGCAATGAATTTGGCCTAACCATCAGCCTCAAGAAAACGAACATCATGGGGCAGGATGTCAGAAATGCTCCATCCATCAATATTGGCGACCACGCTCTGGAAGTGGTTCAAGAGTTCACCTACCTAGGCTCAACTATCACCAGTAACCTGTCTCTAGATGCAGAAATCAACAAGCGCATGGGAAAGGCTTCCACTGCTATGTCCAGACTGGCCAAGAGAGTGTGGGAAAATGGCGCACTGACACGGAACACAAAAGTCCGAGTGTATCAGGCCTGTGTCCTCAGTACCTTGCTCTACGGCAGCGAGGCCTGGACAACGTATGCCAGCCAAGAGCGACGTCTCAATTCATTCCATCTTCGCTGCCTTCGGAGAATACTTGGCATCAGGTGGCAGGACTATATCTCCAACACAGAAGTCCTTGAAGCGGCCAACACCCCCAGCTTATACACACTACTGAGTCAGCGGCGCTTGAGATGGCTTGGCCATGTGAGCCGCATGGAAGATGGCAGGATCCCCAAAGACACATTGTACAGCGAGCTCGCCACTGGTATCAGACCCACCGGCCGTCCATGTCTCCGTTATAAAGACGTCTGCAAACGCGACATGAAATTGTGTGACATTGATCACAAGTCGTGGGAGTCAGTTGCCAGCATTCGCCAGAGCTGGCGGGCAGCCATAAAGACAGGGCTAAATTGTGGCGAGTCGAAGAGACTTAGTAGTTGGCAGGAAAAAAGACAGAGGCGCAAGGGGAGAGCCAACTGTGCAACAGCCCCAACAAACAAATTTCTCTGCAGCACCTGTGGAAGAGCCTGTCACTCCAGAATTGGCCTTTATAGCCACTCCAGGCGCTGCTTCACAAACCACTGACCACCTCCAGGCGCGTATCCATTGTCTCTCTAGATAAGGAGGCCCAAAAGCCTTCTCTGTAAACAACTCCTCCTAGTCACTAAGGCTCTTGCTGTTTTCTTAGCTGAAGACATGTGACTTCCAGTAAGTGTGTTTCTAAACCAAATCCCAGTGACCCTTTTTAAAAAAATATGTCCAGCATCTATGTAATCTCTTCAGTCCTCCAAAAGATCCATTTTCACAATTCAAACACGAGTCCTCAAAAAAATATTGGCCAGAATTTTATGCCCCCAAAAGAGCGGGCTGGTGGCAGGGTGGGGGGGGTGGCTGGGGGCATAAAATGTAGTGAGAGGCTGGGAGGGGCCCTTCCTGACCTGCTCCCGCCTCCATTGCAAATTTACGTGGGACCAATCAAGGCCCTTAAGTGGCCAATTAACTGGCACGTCAGGGCTTTGGCCTGCCGCCATGGGTATTTTACCATCTTCTGGCGGGCGGCTGAGGCCTCAGAAAGCCCGCCTGATGAAACTAGACAGCCTTCTTGTGGGCTGGTGAGGTACCTCCTGATCGTGCACCCTGTGCCCATGGAGGGCTGCCCCGAAGCCCTAACTGCCCCAACACACAACACACACACCCCTAACCGAACCCCCTTGCCTCACCGATTGTCCCCGGCGAGGCCCTAAAAACTTGCCTTTTCTCCAGGGCCTTCCTTCATCTTAAATAAAAGCAAAATACTGCAGATGCTGGAAATCTGAAACAAAAACAAGAAATGCTGGAATCACTCAGCAGGTCTGGCAGCATCTGTGGAAAGAGAAGCAGAGTTAACGTTTCGGGTCAGTGACCCTTCTTTGGAACTTCAGTCACTGACCCGAAACGTTAACTCTGCTTCTCTTTCCACAGATGCTGCCAGACCTGCTGAGTGATTCCAGCATTTCTTGTTTTTCCTTCCTTCATCTTTCTCCTCAAGCTGGGTGTAGTCCCAGCAGTGGCACCACTCCCAGTGGTGCTGCTGGGACTAAGCGCTGCCGGACCGCTGATTGGCCAGCAGCTCCATTAGGCAGGACTTCCTGCCTCAATGAGGTAGAAGTCCCGCCCAAGACTAATTACGGGCCTGGGGAGCGTAAAATCCAGTCTGGATCCCCAGGCTCGGCAGAGGCAGGCTCGCCACCAACTTTTCGGCTGGTGGACTGGGCCCCCCCCCTGCCCAACTAAAAATTCCAGCCATTAAAAAATGGAAGTACTTTCATTATAACACCACCAACTGCAAGTTCCCCTTCAATTCACACACCACCCTGTCTTGAAATTGTATCACCATTCCTTCACTGTTAAAATCCTGGACCTCGCTCCAGCACTGTGAATATACTTATAGCATCTGGACTCACCACCACCTTCTCAAGGGCACGTAACGATAGGCAATAAATACTGGTCTTGCCAAATCAACCCATTTTATAAAAAACTACACCTCATCAATTGTTGCTGGTCTTTTCTTGACTTCACAGTTTACAGATTAGGTTCTTTATACATGGCTAGTTGACTTACCAATATAGTAATCCATCTGTAGTTTGTGCTGAATTATCTGATTTCAAACAAGTCAGCAAAATGAGTATTACAATTGGCCTTGATGCACCTGGGTTAAAGAGGTAAGAAAATAAACAAGAACCAGGTTTGTGACCTCTGATTACTATCTAAGAACTCCTGCTGGAAAGTGAAATTGGATAGCAAGTGACAACATAATCACAGTGGCTCTACATCAAATAATCATTTCCCGGACTCACAAATAAATTATGGTCACACACCAGGCTGGTACTGATGGAACGGTACCGCAGCATGAGTTAGTACTTTCAGGAGAGGAGAGGAGATTAAGTCAAGAAAGATTTTTTTTTTTAATCCTGAAGTGTCAAGGTAAAAATAGTTTCAATGTAAAAAAAATTAGATTCAAATTTGATGTCATCAAAATAAAGTACAATTCAACAAGCTTAATAATTAGATCAGTTGAATTACAAATTAAATATAGTATCACCGAATTAGATGCTCACGCAAGAGACCAACACTCTCAACAAGCTTGACTGAAGAATAGACAGATACAGCAATGCCTATCATGTGGCCAAGCAAGCTGGCGAGAATTTAAGATATTTTGAAAAAAAATTCCGATGGGGGTTCACAGCAGTGGGAGGATCTGCTCTGAATGATAAACCTGTTGTTTAATTTTTTTTAAATCAATTTGAGGGATTTTAAAAATAAAACAGACTTTTTTTATTCCTCAAATTCACAGAGTGCAAAAGTTCCTGGTAACAATACAAAACAAAGTATCTAGAACATTAAGTTACATGCCTGCATACCAAAATACCTCAACCAAATCATATTTTCAGTACACATTTTGAAATCCTAGTATGCACCAACTAAATTATTCGCATACCACTAAGCAGGACTCCTGTCTCTACATAAAACATCTTTAGAAAAGCAAACAAATTCATAACAGCTCATAGAACAGTCCCACACACAAGCACTATGATAACTCCCAACAAATAGCTCACATTTTTATGAAGAGAAGTGATAAGGATGAAACAATTTGGTAATTATGACAGAATTTTGAACAATACTTTTGAAAGTACAAGGACAAAATAATGTTTCAGAATGTTAATCTCATTAAACATTCCTCTGTCTGAATATCATTAAACCACTCATGAACAGCAATGTTGGCTATGATTGTGATTGGGTGCCAATGAGGCTGAATATTTGTATCTATAAAAAAATCCAAAAAGCAAATCATTACAGCTAGTCTAATAGAATTTAACAAAGACTGTTCACTTAACTTAATTTATGACTCACCACTAACCCTCAATCGAAAAGTTGTTTGGGGAAGGTCAACTAATGAGACACTGTGTTTCAGTAGACCCACTTACAGGAAAGCTGTTAATTCCATTTGTTCTTAACACTGTAAATTTGCTTACCATATTATTTAGATTGCACTGTCCACCACCTGGCACAGATTTTAAAACAGCATGAAGCAAATAGGTTAAAATTAATTTCATGTGAACTCCCTCATCCAACATCCCGCTTCCCTACTGCCTCTCTACATAACAAAGCACATGTACAGTGATATTATCTGCTTCAGGTATTGGTTTTGAAAAAGATGTGCTACATAAAGGATTGTAGCATAACTCATCACAATACCAATCAATAGGTCATTCTGTAGCTTGGCTGGCTATCCAAAAATGCCAAGTGGTGACTTGCAATCCCAAAATGGGGCAAGAAAAATTAGAAAGTGATTTTATGAAGGAATGAGGGGCAAATTGGCTGAGGTGGATTGGGAAAATACATTAAAAGGTACGACAGTACATTGGAAATGGACAATCATTAAAGAAATATTACATAGTTTACAGCAACGATACATTCCTTCAAGGCACAAAAACCCCAAAATAAAAGGCAGTCAACCGTGCATAACATAGGAAATTAGGGATTGTATATGATTAAAAGAAAAGGCCTATAAAGTATCCCGAAATAGTAGTAAACTGGAGGATTGGAAGGATTTTAGAATACAGCATAGGAGGACCAAGAAACTGATAAAGAAAGGGAGAATAGAATATGAATGTAAGCTAGCAAAAAATATAACTGACTGTAAAATCTTCGACAGGTACATAAAATGGAAATGTTTGGCTAAGACAAATGTGCGTCCATTACAGGCAGAGTCAGGAGAATTTATAATGGGGAATAGAGAAATGGTAGGGAAGCTAAATGGTTACTTTGTGTCTGTCTTCACTGAGGAAGATACAAGAAATCTCCCAGAATTAGAGATCCAAGGGATTAGGGGAAATGAGGAATTGAAGGAAATTAGTATCAGTAAGAAGGTTGTATTGGTGAAATTAATGGGGCTGAAGGTTGATAAATCCCCAGAACCTGATATCCTACATCCCAGAGTGTTGAAAGAGGTAGCTATGGAGATAGTGGATGCATCGGTGATCATCTTCCAAAATTCTATCAATTCTGGAGCGGTTCCTGCAGACTGGAAGGTCGCAACTGTCACTTCACTATTTAAGAAGTGAGGGAGTGAAAAAACAGGGAATTACAGACCTGTTAGCCTTATATCAGTCATTGGGAAAATGCTTGAATCTATTCTAAAGGATGTGATAAATGGACACTCGGATAATAGTGATCAGATTGGGCATAGTCAACATGGATTTATGAATGGGAAATCATGTTTGAAGACACTGTTGGAGGTTTTTGAGGATGTTACTAACAGAATTAAGAAAGAGGAGTTGGTGGATGTGGTATACTTGAATTTTCAGAAGGCTTTTGATAAAGTCCCCCACAGGAGGTTGGTTAGCAAAATTAAAGCAGATGGGATAGGAGGTAATATACTGCCATGGATTAAGGATTGGTTAACAGGCAGAAAGCAGAGGCACTGGCACCAGTACTGGGGAAAGTGGTGGCTGTACCATTGGGATGGTCTACACCTGAACCATGCTGGGGCCGGTGTTCTAGCGAGCCGCATAACTAGGGAAGTAGAGAGGGTTTCAAACTGAGTAGTGGGGGCAAGGGATCAAATCTGGGAAGATGTGGTAATCAAGGAGTAGAGACAAGGCAAGAGAGAAAGGTATTAATATGGGAAATAATAAAGAAACTGTGACAGGAAGGGACAGAGCGTACACATCTCAGAGTAAATCAACAGATAAGGGTAGAGGTTACAAAAATAATAAAAGGACACAACTAAAGGCACTGTATCTGAATGCACATAGCATTCAAAACAAAACACATGAATTGAGATTGCAAATAGAAATAAATAAGTACAATCTGATAGCCAATTACAGAGATATGGCTGCAGGACGACATAGATTGGGACCTGAATATTGAAGGATACACGGTATTTAGGAAGGACAGGAAGCTAGAAAAAGGTGGAGGGGTAGCTCTGTTAATTAATGATGGTGTCAGCATAATAGAGAGGGATGACCTAAGTTCAGAAGACCAGAATGTAGAAGCAGTTTGGGTGGAGATGAGAAATCATAAAGGCAAGAAGTCACTTGTGGGAGTGATGTACAGGCCACCTAACATTAACCACATTGTAGGACGGGGTATAAAAGAAGAAATAATGGCAGCTTGTCAGAAAGGTACAGCAATAATTATGGGGAGTTTTAACCTACATATAGACTGGAAAAATCAGATGGGCAGAGGTAGCCTGGATGAGGAGTACATAGAATGTTTTCGGGATAATTTCTTGGAACAATACATTCTGGAGTCAACCAGAGAGCAGGCTATACTAGACCTGGTATTGTGCAACAAGATAGGAATAATTAATGACCTCATAGTTAAGGTGTCCCTAGGTAGCAGCTATCGTAATATGATTGAATTTTACATTCAGTTTGAGGGAGAGAAGAATGGGTCCAAGACTAGTATTTTAAACTTAAATAAGGGCAATTATGAGGGAATGAAAGCAGAGCTAGCTAAAGTGAACTGGCAAATCAGGTTAAGGGACAGGTCAATGGAGATGCAGTGGCCGACATTTAAGGGGATATTTCAAAATACACAGAATAGATACATTTCAACGAGAAACAAAAATTCCAAGGGTGGGACCCGCTATCCGTGGTTAACTAAAACAGTTAACGATAGTATCAAACTTAAAGAAAAAGCATATAATTGTGCAAAGATGGGAGACAGGTTAGAAGATTGGACAGAATATAAAAAACAGCAAAGAAGTACTAAAAGATTGATAGAGAAGGTAAAATTAGAGTACAAGTGAAAGCATCGGTCTTCACTATTGAGGATATAAGTAACATCCCAGTATTAGCTGTAAGTCAGGAAATGGAAGGGAGGGAGGAACTCAAGAAAATTACAATCACCAGGGAAGTGGTACTGAACAAATTGTTGGAGCTGCGAGTTGACAAGTCCCCGGGTCCTGGTTGACTTCATCCTAGGGTGTTAAAAGAAATGGCTAGTGAGATAGTTGATGCGTTAGTTCTAATTTTCCAAAATTCCCTGGATTCAGGGAAGATTCCTTTAGATTGGAAAATAGCGAATGTAACTCCTTTACTTAAAAAGGGAGGGAGGCAGAAAGCAGGAAACTACAGGCCAGTTAGCTTAACATCTGTCTTAGGAAAGATGTTAGAAGCTATTACTAAAGTTGTTATAACAGGGCATTTCGAAACAGTCAAGGTAATCAGGCAGAGTCAACATGGTTTTGTGAAAGGGAAATCATGTTGAACCAATTTATTGGAGTTCTTTGAGGGAGTTACATGTGCTGTGGATAAAGGGGAACCGGTGGATGCATTGTACTTAGATTTCCAGAAGGCATTTGATAAGGTGCCACATCAAAGGTTATTGCAGAAAATAAAAGTTCATGGTGTTGGGGGTAACATATTGACATGGATAGAAGATTGGCTAGCTGAGAGGAAACAGAAAGTAGGCATAAATGGGCCATTTTCTGGTTGGCAAGATGTGACGAGCGGTGTGCCACAGGGATCTGTGCTGGGATCTCAACTTTTTACAATTTGTATAAATGACTTAGATGAAGGGACCGAAGGTATGGTTGCTAAATTTGCTGATGACACAAAGATAGGTAGGAAAGTCACTTGTGAAAAGGACATAAGGAGGCTACAAAGGGATATAGATAGGTTAAGTGAGTGGGCAAAGACCTGGCAAATGAAGTATAATGTGGGAAAATGTGAAATTGTCCATTTTGGCAGGAAGAATAAAAAAGCATATTATCTAAAGGGTGAGAGATTGCAGAACTCTGAGATGCAGAGGGATCTGGGTGTCCTAGTGAATCACAAAAGTTTGGTATGCAGGTACAGCACGTAATTAGGAAAGCTAATAGAATGTTACCATTTATCACAAGGGAATTGAATACAAAAGTAGGGAGGTTATACTTCAGCTGTACAGGGCATTGGTGAGACCACATCTGGAGTACTGTGTACAGTACTGATATCATTATTTAAGGGAGGACGTAAATGCTTTGGAGGAAGTACAGAGAAGGTTTACTAGACTAATACCTGGAATGGGTGGCCTGTCTTACGAGGAAAGATTGGGCAGGCTAGGCTTGTATCTGCTGGAAATGTAGAAGAGTAAGAGGCAACTTGATTGAAACATACAAGATCCTGAGGGGTCTTGACAGGATGGATGTGGAAAGGATGTTTCCCCTTCTGGGAGAATCTTGAACTAGGGGATCACTGTTTAAAAATAAGGGGTCGCCCATTTAAGACAGAGACGAGAAGAAATTTTTTCTCTCAGAGGGTCACGAGTCTTTGGAATTCTCTTCCTCAAAAGGCAGTGGAAGCAGAGTCTTTGACTATTTTAAAGGCAGAGGTAGATAGATTCTTGATAAGCAAGGGGGGCGGAAGCTTATCGGGGGTAGGTGGAAATGTGGAGTAATCAGTTCAGCCATGAACTTATTGAATGGCGGAGCAGACTCGAGGGGTCGAGTGGCATACTCCTGCTCCTAATTCGTATGTTCGTATGAATAGGAATAAATGGGTCATTCTCGCGTTGGCAGGCTGTGACTAGTGGGGTACCACAGGAATCAGTACTTGGGCCCCAGCTATTCACAATATACATCAATGATTTGGATGTGGGGACCAAATATAATATTTCCAAGGTTGTGGATGACACAAAACTAGGTGGGAATGTGTGTTGTGAGGAAGATGCAAAGCGGCTTCAAGGGGATTTGAACAGACTTAATGAGTGGGTAAGAACATGGAAGATGGAATATAATGTGGAAAAAGGTGAGGTTATCCACTTTGGTAGGAGGAACTGATGTGCAGAGTATTTCTTAAATGGTAAGGGATTAGAAAGTACAGATGTACAAAGGGACCTGGTGTCCTTGTCAATAAATCACTGAATGCAGCATGCAGGTGCAGCAAACAATTAGGATGGCTAATGTTATGTTGGCCTTTATCGCAAGAGGATTTGAGTACAGGAGTTGTGAAGTCTTGCTGCAATTGGATAAAACCTTGGTTAGACCGCACTTGGAGTACTGTGTGTAGTTTTGGTCTCCTTACCTTAAGAAGGATATTATTGCCATAGAGGGAGTGCAATGAAGGTTCACCAGACTTGTTCCCGGGACGGTAGGAATGTCCTTTGAAGAGAGATTGGGGAGACTGGGCCTGTATTCTCTCGAGTTTCAAGGAATGAAAGGTGATCTCATTGAAACATACAAAATACTTAAAGGGATAGACAGGGGAGATGCAGCTCAGATGTTTCCCCTGATTGGGGAATCTAGAACCAGGGAACACAATTTCAAAATAAGGGGGAAGCCACTTAGGATAGAGATGAGGAGAAATTTCTTTACTCAGAGGGTTGTGAATCTTTGGAATTCTCTCCCCCAGAGGGCTGTGGAAGCTCAGTCATTGAGTATGTTTAAAGCAGAGATTGACAGATTTCTAAATACAAATGACATAAGGGGATATGAGGATAGTATGGGGAAAAGGCATTGAAGTGGATGATCATCCATGAATGGCGGGGGCAGGCTTGATGGGCTGAATGGCCTACTCCTGCTCCTATGTTCCTATTCAAAGTTGCATACATATCCTAATGCAAGGTTAGACTGCATTATAGAAACATAGAATTGTTACAGCACAGAAGGAGGCCATTCGCCTCATCGTGTCCGCACTGGCTCTCTGAAAGAGCAATCCCCTCAGTCCCTTTCCCCTGCCTTCTCCCCATAACCCTGCACATTCTTTCTTTTCATTTAACTGCCTAATTCCCTTTTGAATGCTTCAGTTGAACCTGCCTCCACCACTTTCTCATGTAGTGCATTCCAGACTTTAACCACTCACTGCGTGAAAAAGTTTTTCCTCGTGTGACTTTTGCTTCTCTTACCAAATACTTTAAATCTGTGCCCTCTCGTTCTTGATCCTTTCATGAGTGGGAACAGTTTCTCTCTATCTACTCTGTCCAGACCCCTCATGATTTAAAATACCTTGATCAAATCACCTCTCAGCTTTCTCTTCTCCAAGGAGACCAGTCCTAACTTCTCCAATCTATCTTCATAACTGAAATTCCTCATCCCTGGAACCATTCTCATGAATCTCTTCTGTACTCTCTCCAACGTCCTCACGTCTTTTCTCAAGTGCGGCGCCCAGAATTGAACGCAATACTCCAGCTGAGGCCGAACTAGTGTCTTAGTGGGCGGCACAGTGGCACAGTGGCGCAGTGGTTAGCACCGCAGCCTCACAGCTCCAGCGACCCGGGTTCAATTCTGGGTACTGCCTGTGTGGAGTTTGCAAGTTCTCCCTGTGTCTGCGTGGCTTTCCTCCGGGTGCTCCAGTTTCCTCCCACATGCCAAAGACTTGCGGGTTGATAGGTAAATTGGCCATTATAAATTGCCCCTAGTATAGGTAGGTGGTAGGGAAAATATAGGGACAGGTGGGGATGTGGTAGGAATATGGAATTAGTGTGGGATTAGTATTTAAAAAAATGGGTGGTTGATGGTCGGCACAGACTCGGTGGGCTGAAGGGCCTGTTTCAGTGCTGTATCTCTAAACTAAACCAAACTTATACAAGTTCAACGTAACTTCCTTGCTCTTGTACTCTATGCCCCTATCAATAAAGCCCAGGATACTGTATGCTTTATTAACTGCTCTCTCAACCTGTCCTGCCACCTTTAATGACTTATGCACATATATACCCTCTGCTCCTGCACCCCCTTTAGAATTGTGCCCTTTATTCTATATTGTCTCTCCATGTTCTTCCTACTAAAATGAATCACCTCACATTTCTCTGCAGTGAACTTCACCTGCTACCTGTCTGCCCATTCCACAAACTTGTCTCTGTCCTTTTGAAGTTCTACACTATCTTCCTCACAGTTCACAATGCTTCCGAGTTTCTTATCATCTGCAAACTTTGAAATTGTGCCCTTTACACCAAAGTCTAGGTCATTAATATATATCAGGAAAAGCAAGGGTCCCAACTCTGATCCTTGAGGAACTCCACTACAAACCTTCTTCCAGCCTGAAAAACATCCTCTTTGTTTCCTGTCACTCAGCCAATTTTGTATCCATGTTGCTACCGTCCCTTTTATTTCATTAGCTACAAGTTTGCTCACAAGTCTGTTGTGTGGCACTGTATCAAATGCCTTTTGAAAGTCCAAGTACACCACATCAACAGTATTGCCCTCATCAACCCTCTCTGTTACCTCCTCAAAAATCTCCGGCAAGTTAGTTAATCATGATTTTCCCTGAAGAAATCTATGCTGGCTTTCCTTAACTAATTTGCATTTGTCCATGTGACTATTGATCTTGTCCCGAATTATTTGTTCTGGAAGTTTTCCCACCACCGAAGTTAAACTGACTGGCCTGTATTTGTTGGGCTTATCTTTACACCCTTTTTTGAACAAGAGTGAAACATTTGCAATTCTCCAGTTCTCTGGCACCACCCCTGAGTCTAAGGAAGACTGAACATTTATGGCCAGTGTCTCTGCGATTTTCACCCTCACTTCCCTCAGTATCCTTGAATGCATCTTATCCGGCCCTGGTGCTTTATCCACTTTAAGTACAGACAGACTATCTAATACTTCCTCTTTATCAATTTTAAACCCCTCTAGTGTCTGACTTACCTCCTCTTTCAACATTGCCTGGGTTGCATCTTCTTCCTTGGAAAAGACAGATGCAAAGTATTCATTTAATACCTCAGTTTTGCCCTATGCCTCCATTTCTGGTCTCTAATCGGCCCCGCTCCTTCTTTTACCACCCTTTTACTACTTATATGCCTATAGAAAACTTTGGGATTTCCTTTAATGCTAGCTGCCAGTTTCTTCTCATGCTCTCTCTTATTTGCTTTGCACTTCCCCTCTGGACCTTCTATATTCAGCCTGGTTCTCAATAGTATTTTCGACCTGGCATCTGTCATAAGCACACTTTTTCTTCTTTATCATACTCTCTACCTCTTTTGTCATCCAGGGAGCTCTGGATTTGTTTGCTCTACTTTTCCCCTTCGAGGGAACATACCTTGACTGTGCCCGAACGATCTCTTCTTTGTTCATCTACTGGTTTTCCTGCCAGCTTTTGACTCTGATTTATTTGCCCGAGCTCCATTCTTACCACATTGAAGTTGGCCTTCCCCCAGTTAATTATTCTTTTCCTGGATTGCTCTTTGTCCTTTTCCATAGTCAGCCTAAACCTTGTGATAAAATGATCACTATCCCCTAAATGCTCTCCTACTGGTACTTGATCCTCAGGAACTTAAGACAAATCTTTCTTCAGGACATTTAGAGCGTTGGAAAGAATCTTTGACAGTGCAGATTATGCATTGTCTGTGGAAAGAATTGGCTTTATACATCAAATAGCCTTTTCTAATTCCACGCTTTATTATTTTACAAGAATACATAGTAGCCCCTCAAAAAAGACCAATAGGCCAGAGGGGGAAAAAAGCCGCAAAACTCTTGCTGGTACTGCTTCATCTAGAAACACTATTTGCCAAATCAGAACAACCTGACCTCCAGAGTCAAACGAGCATATTTTTGTCCAACAAGTATAATCCAACAAAATCTGCCTGATAAGTCCCTGCCTGACTGAATACAAATAGAATGAAACTTACATCAAAAACTGCAATAGAACTAACTAATTGAAAATATAGATGGTGCAGTATTTATCTTGTTTGTGGGCTTGGCGGCATAGTACACTTGCACCTAGCTTTGCACACTTGGGTTAGGTATAATTGTACAACTGTGCTTTGTCTCATACTAACCACATTCTTGAAATTTGACATACTAACATAGAGATTAACAAGCCATTATACTCATTGGCAAACATTATCTGACCCCCAAGATTTGTATAACTGCCTAGAAACTGGTTATTTTATTTATAAAAACAAGTTAATTTCCCATGGTACTACACACAGGGGGCTGAATTTTAAGAGCCCACCACCAATCTCGGCAGCGAGCTAAAAAAAGGGTGGACTGCACACCAAAGAGCCGCTGCGATCTTAAGCACGGCGGTTCATTTAAAATGCTCGGGCAGCCCGCCCCTCCAATCTCGTGGAAGGGGCAAGCTATCTGTCCCCGGCAATGGCGTCAGCTGCCTGTGCGCAGGCGCTGCCGCCATTTTTAAAGGGCAGCCAGCCCTGCTGCCCAATTTGAATTTTTAAATCCTACTCCCAAAATTAAATAAATTTCTAATGCCCCTTTCCCACCACCACCACACCACCCCCCACAATAACAGCTATTTGCCCTTTCCCTCCCAAAACACTTACCTTTTACATCTGACCTTACCCCCGCCAAACTGCACAAAGTTTAAGGTTCAACTCTTCCCACCAGCCCCTACACTCATTATGTGTATTTGACTCCCTTCCCCCACACTGATAAACTTACCTCCTCCCCCCTCCCCACCAATGTGGCACCTCGTTTCCCTGGATGGGGATCTAAAGGCGCGGCAGTGCCAACCGCCGCACCGAAGATCACGGCGGGCCCTCAAGATCAGAGGTAAATCTATTTAAATTTATTCATTTCAATATTTCAATTGTGGTTCCGTCGCCTAGAGGCGGAGGGGCTGCCACGGAGCCTCACCGCCACTGGTAGGATTGGGCAGGGCCCTCCCAGTGTCGAGGTCTATGGTGGGCCTCATCCGAAGCCATCATCAGGCACCACCCATCCCCCTCCCACCCTCTCCACCGCCACGGAACACGAATCCAACTTATATTTATATGGCGCCTTTAATGTAATAAAACATCCACAGGAGCATTATAAAACAAAACATGACACCGAGCCACATAAGGAGATATTAGGTCAAATGACCAAAGGCTTGGTCAAAGAGGTTGGTTTTAAGGACTGCCTTAAAAAAAGAAAGTGAGGTAGAGAAGCAAAGAGGCATAGGGAGAGAATTCCAGAGATTAGAGCCTAGGCAACTGAAGTGCAGCCACCAATGATGGAGCAATTAAAACTGGGGATGCTAAAGAGGCCAGAATTAGATGAGAGCAGTTTTCTCAGAGAGTTGTAGGTGCTGGAGGTAGGGAGGGATGAGGCCATGGAACAATTTGAAAACAAAGATGAGAATTTTTAAATCTTGCTTGACCAGGAGCCAATGTAGATCACCGAGCACAGTGGTGATAGGTGAACGGGACTTGGTGCGAGATAAGACATGGGTAGCAGAGTTTTGAATGACCTTAAGTGTAGGGAGGGTAGAATGTGGGAGACCAGCATCAGTGTGTTGGAATAGTCAAGATTAGAGGAAACAAAGGCATTAATGAGGGTTTCAGCAGCAGGTGAGCTGAGACAGAGATGAAGTGGGGCAATGTTACATAGGTGGAAATAGGCAGTTTTAATGATGGCATGAATACGTGGTCAAAAGCCCACCCCTGGGATCAAATATAACACCAAGATTGCAAACAGGCTGGTTTAATCTCAGACTGTTGCCAGGGAGAGGGATGGAGTCGGTAGCTTGGGATGAGAGTTTGGAACAGGGACCAAAAACAATGGCTTCAGTCTTCCCAAGATTTAATTGGAGGAGACTTCTGCTCATCCAGTAC
Organism: Heterodontus francisci; assembly: GCF_036365525.1. NCBI lineage: Eukaryota > Metazoa > Chordata > Chondrichthyes > Heterodontiformes > Heterodontidae > Heterodontus > Heterodontus francisci. Next base: position 25,083,155 of record NC_090378.1, on the reverse strand, counting down.
TGGATGTTGGATAAGCAGTCTGATAATTTGGCAAAAATGGAGGAGTCGTGAGAGGTGGTGGTGAGGTAGACAAGGGTTATGTCAGCATATGGATGAAAACTAATATTGTGCATTAGTGAGGATGATGTCAATGAGGGCAGCGTGCTAATGAGAAATAGAAGGGAGCCAAAGATTGGTCCTTGGGGGACAGTAGAAATAACGGTGCAGGAGCAGGAAGAGAAGCCATTGCAAGTGATACTCTGGCTAAGCTTAAATAGATAAGAATGGAACCAGGTGAGAGCAGTCCCACCCAGCTGGATGACGGGTGGGGGTGGGGGTGGCAGGTGGATGAGAGGCGTTGGAGGAAGATAGTGTGGTCAACGATCTCAAAGGCTACAGACAGGTCGAGAAGGATGAGGAGGGATAGTTTTGGTTACCTTTGTCACAGTCACACAGGGTGTCATTTATGATTTTGATAAGAGCTGTTTTTAGTACTGTGGCATGGGCAGAAACCTGATTGGAGGGATTCAAACATGGAGTTCCGGGGAAGATGGACATGGATTTGGGAGGAAAGGGAGGTTGGATATGGGGCGGTTGTTTGCAAGGAAGGTGTGGTCTAGGGTTGTTTTTTGAAGAGGAGGTGATGACAGCAAATCTGGAGGAACAACACCTGAAGAGAGGGAACCATTAACAATAATTGGCTAACATGGGTACCAGAAGAGGAAGCTGGATGGTCAGCAGTTTAGTGGGAAAAAGTTCAAGGGAGCAGGAGATGGATCTCATGGACAAGATGAGCTCGGAGAGGGCATGAGGGAAGATAGAAACTAAAGAAAGATGCGAGTGCAGGGCTAGGGCAGAAGGGAACCTTAGAAGAAGCGTGGCCTGGTGGGCTAGTTGGAAGGGAGGGTCGCGGCAGAGCTGATTAATAGACTTGATCTTAGTGACAAAAAGTCCATGAGCTCCTCGCATTTATTGTTGCAGATGAGGGTAGAGGAGACGGGGAGAGGGGTTTAAGATGACAGGTTGCAGTAAAGAAGCTGGGGGTTATCTTTGCATTCCAGGATGATCTTGGAATAGGATAGGAGATAGGGTATAATTAGACCAGGGATTGCATATTTGTTTCTGCCCCATTTTAAAATCATATATTCTGTTTTATTTTTATATTTCCATTATGAATTCCCATGCTCACATTCATAATGAAAACTGCCTGCGTAAATGTGTCATGCTGTAATTACACCCTCTTACAAATGATGGCAGTGCAGCATGTCAATACCATTTGTTGTAACCTAAGCCAGACAAGTTCACGCAGGCAATCCTCTCCACGATCAGTAGTTCTAATCCATGATCATTTATTTCCTTTTCCGATATCCCTTCATTCTCTTTTCCTGTAACCACCTAACTAACCCATTCTTGAATTTTGATATGGTCTCTGCTTCAATCACTAATTGTGCATTTCACAATCTCAACCCTCCGCATAAAAATGTTTCTTCTGCTCTGTCCTAAATATCATAATCCATTTTGCTCACATGTTCTAATAAAAAATGGACCAAATTTTTCTAGCCTTTTCTCATATTTGTATTTCCTTATACCAGGCAGCATACATATAAACATATGAATTAGGAGCAGGAGTAGGCCACTTGACTCCTCGAGCCTGCTCTGCCATTCAACAAGATCTGATTGTAACCTCAACTCTACCCCCAATACCCTTTCACCCCCTTGCTTATCAAGAATCTATCTATCTATCTCTGCCTTAAAAATATTCAAAGACTCTGCTTCCACCACCTTTTAAGGACAAGAGTTTCAAAGACTCAAAACCCTCTTGAGAGAAAAAAATTCTCATCTCGGTCTTAAATGGGTAACCCCTTATTTTTAAATAGTGACCCCTAGCTCTAGATTCTCCCACAAGAAGAAACATCCATTCCACATCCACCCCATCAAGACCCCTCAGCATCTTAGTAATTCTGTGCTGTACTCCTTGACACTCAGAAAGATTTACTATGGCTCTTATTTTAGTATCATTTGAAAATGTGGGCAGCACGTTCTCAAGCCCTATATTCAAATTATTAACATGTACAGTGAATAGAAGTGATCCCAGAACAAAGCACTGTGGGGCACAACTGTCCACTTTGAACCACTCTAAGAAACTGCCCATAATTACTACTCTGTTTCCCTCCTAATTTAATCTTTTCCAAATCTCCTGTGTGGTATCTTATCAAAGCCTATTTGTAAGTCCATTTACAGCATATTCACTACATTTCCCCATCCACCATGTCCATGACCTCTCAAAGAACTCTACCAATTCAGCAAGCATTAACTTCCTTTCTGAAATTCCATGTTGGATGCATCTAATTAATTTTTCTTCATCTTTATCAGATATAAATCAGATATATAGCGTTTTATCTTTAATGAAAGATTCAAAAATTTACCCTACCACTAATGTTGAACAAACTGTCCTGTAATTACTCAGGTTAGCTCTGTCCCTTTTGAAAATGGGTACTACAATGGCCACTCTGCTATCCTCTGGCACACATTGACTCTCAATAAAACTCCAAAATATAATTCCACCATTTCCCTTGGGATATTCATGTATGTTGTCAGGTCCTGGCAATGTTTTGTCCTTTAACTTAATTAACTTCTCTAATACTTTCCTTTTATTTATTATCTCACTCATCTCACTTCTAACCAATTCAAAATTTACCTCCTCCCCAGTGTCTTGGTTTTTTGTCAACAGTTTCTCTGCAGTACAGGATGAGGAATTGGGAGATGCAAAACTAAAGTGCTTCAGTCACCACTAACAGGAGGGTACAATAGTTTACACAGGCAGTTTCCATTCTAAATGTGCACATAGGAATTTAGGGGAACAGCTGATCAAAAATGTGACAACAAGAATTAAGGTTTTGTAGACAGCATGTGTATGCAAATATAAGATTTTCAATATATGATAAAAGATATAATTATATAAAAATCATACAATTTTTGTTCAAATGTTTTACTAAGTTTAAATAACATGACTACTCATGAATGGAAGTCATCTCTTATATACTGTGACATCACAAAATGAATGAAGTTATTTGGTTAAGTGATCGATTAACATTGCAATTCCCTCAGATAAGACTAAATAGTGCCACTAATTCAAGTCCATAATCCGTGTACTATATATATATATATCTTTTGGGCCTCCTTATCTCGAGAGACAATGGATACGCGCCTGGAGGTGGTCAGTGGTTTGTGAAGCAGCGCCTGGAGTGGCTATAAAGGCCAATTCTGGAGTGACAGGCTCTTCCACAGGTGCTGCAGAGAAATTTGTTTGTTGGGGCTGTTGCACAGTTGGCATATATATATATATATAGAACCATACAGCTCTGGAAAAGGAGAACATTCATTTCAATTGAGGTTTGCTTCTGTGCTCATAAAGTCGAGGGATGTTACTGCAGGCAATGGAACATTTCTCATTTCAAACAGAGGGCAGCAGAAAGCACTCTCAGGTCAGGTGTTGCAGGGTTAGTTTCCTCCACTCTGCCTCAAAAATGTGTCTCAACCTCAGAACACCACAAATTGCACCAGTGTGATGTTTTTCCATTTCTCACGTCTATGAGTGAGCCTGCCAATTTAATGGCTATAATAGGTGCTGTGGCCTGACAGGAACTGGATTAAGATGACACAAATTCATTTTGCATAGGTTCCATTCATCCCATCAGTCAGAGCTGGATTTGAACCCAGTTCCCACTTCCAGACCACAGATATCCAGGGTACATTATTTCTCAATAAAACTCTCTCCTATTTCTGTTGCATAAGCCTGGTGTAGCATCATGTTCAATAAAATTCACATTTCCAGGCACACAATGAAGTGCCACACAAGTGAAAAAAATAGGCAACTAAGACAATTCCAAAAAAGGCTTTTAAAATGCAACAGAAAACTACTCAAAGTTTTTGTACATTATTTAAAAACAAAACAATGTTTGGAGGTGTAGTCAACCTGGGGCGGCACAGTGGTTAGCACCGCAGCCTCACAGCTCCAGGGACCTGGGTTCAATTCTGGGTACTGCCTGTGTGGAGTTTGCAAGTTCTCCCTGTGACTGTGTGGGTTTTCGCTGGGTGCTCTGGTTTCCTCCCACTGCCAAAGACTTGCAGGTGATAGGTAAATTGGCCATTGTAAATTGCCCCTAGGTGGTAGGGAATATGGGATTACTGTAGGGTTAGTATAAATGGGTGGTTCTTGGTCGGCACAGACTCGGTGGGCTCTGGGGCCTGTTTCAGTGCTGTATCTCTAAATAAAAAATAAACCCTGGAACATACTCTTAATTTAAATCACTTTGAAATTATTTGTTTTGGTTGATTATCACATCTCGATTATTTATATTTTATGATAAACCTGCTGCTAGATTTTTAACATGGCAATATTTTAAGTGCTTTTTCCAAATAGCAAATTCATTTACGTCTGTTGCTATTTACAAGACTGCTATCTGCACAGCGTCAGAGGAAGATATTTTTCAGTGACATTACTTCTGTGAATATTTTATAACATAAATTATGAATAAGCTATTGATAAATATGTTTATAAGACATCAACATTTTCTTCCTCTTGGAACCAAAAACGTATCAAAGGGCCTTTACATTCCTGTCATCTTGCAGAACAGTAAATTAGTGTTTCATAGACTGCGCGGCTTACCTCAAGTACGTGGTTTGCACATAGAATTTCATCTTACGTTTCAGGACAGATGGAATGCTCTATTGGTCCAACAAATTAGTTAAAAGTTAATCTTTCATTTCAAAAGTCGAATCGCCTGACACAGGTAAAGAGAAACACTGTCGGAAAATTACTGTTTGTTAGTGATCTCTATTTTACAGTGAAAAAATGCATAATACCCCATCACTAAATATCAGACGAAAACGGCTCCGTTTCTTCAAAAGATGTGTTTGCATTTTATACTGAGATGTTCTACAGATTATCATGTTTTCTCACTTTTTTCTGGTCTACCCTAGGATATGCTTCAGTTCAGGACAAGAGGACGGCATTAGCTAGCATTCGTTTGTAGACCTTCACCAAAGCCGCTCTTGAGTAGTCAGCAACGCGCGCGAGAATTTTCCAGTGATTACTTTCTGTCTAGTTTTACCTTCTATCCCCACCCTTAACAGCATGAAGGTTCGCAAGCACAAATCTATGCCTCATTCTACGGTAATACCATTGTGCTATTCTTTATAGACATATAAATGACAACTAGTTTTTTGCTTCAGAACGTCTAGACCATTACGAATGGCATATTTTGGGATGAAATGTGGCAGGTACGATCACAATATTATTTATTACTAGTGTAAACCAACAGCCAAGTCTTTGATCGCGACTGCACCTTTCCTGATAGGTGTTTTAAGTTTTAAATCCATTAAAAGTACATGGTGCAGGGAGATGAACAATTCATTTATTTGCACTGAATGAGATTGTGCACGGCTTCGGTAGTGCAGTTTTACTAAATGGTTGCATGTTGATTGGATTGCTCCCCTCAGACGTGGAGGCACTCACAACTTCCACTTAAAACCCAAAAATGTGCCCACCAGCTCCCTACCCCACCATTGCAACCTGATCGTTTTCCCTGAAGCTTCACCTGTCGTTGCTACTGGAGCCAGATTCTTGGGTTGGGGGCAGGGGGTGGGGAGGAGGCGGGGCTCTTCGCGGCACTTGGCCAATTGGCTGCCAGCCTTTTGCTCACGTGGTGCGGGGCGGACACTGGCTAAGTGTGAAGGTAAACGGTGGCGGATAGGCTTTTCATATCGAGCAGCGACGGAGGAGGGAAAGGCGTTAAAGTGTGCTTCTAAGCGGCTGCGCTAGCGTGTGGGAAGCAAAACCGGTAAAAACAATGATCGTAAGACGATTAACGAAATCTGACTGCGATACCTTCAGGCGGGTGCGTTCACTTTGATTTCTCTTGATGCTCTATTCGCTCAGTTGCAAAAGGAAATGACCCCCCACAACCTGCTTCCCAAAAAGAAACGTGAAGAAAACAGATCGGCGTTTTTTAAGAGTTCAGTCGGAATTTTTGAGGGTTTTCTTTCTGAAACTTCTGAGGGCGTTACTCCGACGGCCGCTTGCCCCGTTCTATCCTTTTAAACAGTGACCGTTACTTGGGTTCCGGGGCTCGCTCTCTGCCGAGTGGCGCGCGCACCCATTCCGGGTGAGCTCGCGGCGGGCTTTTGATGCCCCTCCCCCCACCCCCACCGGGGGGGGGCCTCCCCCCCCCCACCCAGACCCTGAGAGCACGCGGGGTTCAGACTGCCTACTCTGCTCAGAGTGGCTTTTCAAACTGAACTACATACCCTATTGAGGAAGGGCTGGGTTCGACGGTCGGGTTGGTTTGGGAGGGGGGCCGCGGGGGTCGTGGATGGGTGTGGAGCTGTTTAACTTAAAGGAATGCAAGAAATTCACTGCACGATAAGAGAGCACCGCACGTCACAAGTAAGGGTTATCAGTCATGGATCTGTTTTTTTCAAAACTGAAAACCACCACGTCTGCACTTGTTTCAGCTGAGCACCAGTGCGTGTACTCTGTGGGAGATTAGCAAAACCAGAAAAACAAAGTTTATATGGTTCGGAGATGTGCTTGGCCTTTTGAATCGAAGTGTGACTCGAACCCCAGTGATCAATATATGTAAATGAGCAATACTGCGTTTTATTATCTATCGGTACTGTTTCCTGCTGAACAGTATAAACGTGTGGTGAAATACTGGTAGAACGCCCTCTTGAAAATGAAACTTGCTCATAATGTTACTGTTCTCAGAAGTAAACAGGAAAGTCTGTTGCGACAGAAGTTGCGGTATTGATGTTGTGGATTATCAAATTAGAAAAATAAAAATTGTTTAATGTTCAAGACAGAAATCAATAGATATTTGGATATTAATGACATCAACGGATTATGGGGATGGTGTGGGCAAATGGCGTTGAGGTAGATGATCAGCCATGATCTAATTGAATGGCGGAGCAGGTTCGATGGGCTGAATGGCCTCGTCCTGCTCCTATGTTCCGAATTTACCACAGGAATGTTTTTTTTTAACTATTGTCCTATCCTAATGTGTCAATTAGTGCTATATAATGAGTTTGTAATCTGTTTTATTTGACCTCTTGACATCTCTTGTAATGTGCTGACATTCCCAGCCACCCTAGGCTGTGCACTCGGCTCATTGTAAATGCCTTTTTTATAATCTTTGATATGTAAATTCTTTGTGTTAATATTATGATGAATCTGATACATTAGAACTAGGGTTATATTTTTGAAGTATTTTGCAATAGAGAACAAAACTACCATACAGTGCTTTAGTTGTGAGATTTGAAGTATTACTCTGCTGCAAAACTAGAACTAAAAGCTTGAGATGTGGCAAGTGCCTCAGTGCTAACCACTCCAGTACACTGCTGATATTGCAGTAGACAAGTGATTGAGCCTTGCACAGTAAATTAGGGAGGCATTGTACCCAAAGGAAACGATTGGAATAATTTTTCTTTTATGAAGCAAGATTGGAGTTGTGGGATGAGGGAAATGACTGCTCTTCATTGCTCGCCAAAATGTTTTTATTCCTCTGTGAATTGCACTTTTCTGTAAATGAAGGTGCTACGTAAGTGCAAGTTATTGTTGGAAAGGATTATTTTAACATTCAGTAAAAGCAAAAAAAGTATTGAAGTTATCTTGAATGTGTTAACTAAATCTTTGTTTTCTGTTCTTGTTCCAGGATCTGTCATCCTAAACTTTTGTAGATGGTCTTTTAGCCTTATCAACAGATTGTCCTGAGAAGTTCGCAAGCAGTGCAACAGCTGGGATGTTGCGGCAGACTGTCGGAAGTAATAAACGTGGTTTGGGTTTTGCCCGTTTCTCCAGTTCAAATTTCTTTGCCTTGCCCAGCTCAGGAAACTGGAGTATGGGCCGAAGTACCAAAAGTGACTCTGTCACCAGCATCAGCTCTAACTCGGATTGTTATGACAGTCCAGTTGTGGACCCAGAATACATAATGCAGTTGGTGAATGATGTCAGGAAGTTTGCAGATGTACTGGAACATTTAAAAGAAGCCTTTCTTTCAGAAGGTGTGTCATTTGCTTAATGTTTATCTCTTAATTTCCTAAGTATCAACTTCATTTAGTAATTTGAAATAAGAATAGTGGCCATGACAAATTTTTGGAAGTTTTGACTCTGCCTATAGCCTGAATAAAGGATTAGTGTTACATTTTTGTTGTACAGAAGATCCTTTCTGTTCTAAAGCATCATGTATTGGTGCTGGGCTGCTATATGTCTTAATCTTTCACATAGAATGCTCAATAATAAAACCCATCTAATGTTGATTAGAAATATAAAAAACACTTGGAAGTGAAGAGTTTTTTTTCACCCTCTGAATGTGGGTATTGCTGGCAAGACCAGAATTTATTATCTATTCCTAGTTGGCCTAGATGGTGGGCTGCCTTGTCGAGCTGCAGTCTATGTGATTGAATGCTGTTCTGTAGGAAGTTCCAAGTAGAGACCTGCTTTAGGTCAGGAAAAAGAACCCGACCGAACCACATCGGGCCTGAGCCTGACCCGGCCCGAGTCCCTCTGATTTTGCACCGAGCCTGACCCAACCTGAACCCGCCACTACTCGGCCTGACCCGAGCCTGATCCGACCATCCATTTACTTGCCTTCCTGACGTCGAACCTGCAAGAAGCTGCAGCGCATGCGCAAGACATCATAGTGACGTCACTCGCTTACTGCGCAGACTCAGTTTCGTCCGGACTTCCAGTTCAGTTAAGTTTTTTTTTAATACTTACCAGCATGTTAGGTACTGCTGACAAAGCTGTGGTTTCTGCAGTGTATCTTAAGTGAGCAGTTCAGATGATAAACTGCGAAAGCAAATGGCTTGAGAACTCAAACATTATTGCAGAATTATTTGGTGATTTAAAAAGTTTGTGTGATACTTGTTTCTTGTGTGTTCTTGATCACAATCAGTTCAATGATGAGAATGGCAGTTGTATAATGTTTATTTGTTTTTGTGCCTGTGCTTGCATACGTGCCCTAGAACTGTGAAAAATGTTTGAGTTGAAATTTGGTGTCAAGGTTTGGGATTAATGTCTTAATTCCTAAAGCTAAACTGCTTGTGTCACCCCCAAATCTGAGCTCCTGAGTGCAATATTTCAGCATGGATTTTCCTAGCTGCCCCATTTAGCATAAACACAAATAAAATTCAAATGTACTGTTTAGCCTACAGAAATAGGAATTGGCATAGTGTATGTTGGTGACAGGTAGGCTGTGGACAAGGTGGCATTTCAGCACACTGAACGAAGTGCATGAGGTCTTGATAGGGTTGAGGCTGAGAGGATGTTCCCCTCATGGGGGAATCCAGAACTAGGGGGCATAGTTTCAGAACAGGGGGTTTCCCATTGAAGACTGAAATGAGGAGGAATTTCTTCTGAGAGTTGTTTTAATCTTTGGAATTCTCTACCCCCAGAGCACAGTGGAGGCTGGGTCATTGAATATATTCAAGGTTGAGTTGGACAGATTTTTGATCTACAAGAGAGTCGAGGGTTATGGGGGGGACAGGCACAAAAGTGGAGTTGAGACCATGATCAGATCAGCCATGATCTTTTTGATTGGCTCAAGTGGCCTACTCATGCTCCTTTTTTTTTGTTATTTGCATCTTGGGTATTTTACCCCAGTACTGAGAAATTTATATTTTGAGATGAAATTTTGCACTACTTGGATTTTAAAATTTCTGGAGATGGTATTTGTAGTAAGGGTCCTTGCCTGACATCTTTAATTAGTACATGAGCATTGATCATTGCCAAGTTCAGATTTAAATCTAGTAAACTTCTTGTGTGAGAATGCTAGAAATTATGGTAGGTGTTCTGCTATGAACATAAATTAAGTCTGATACTAGTTCACAGTTGAGTAGTGTCGTCAATTTTTGACACTAACCATCTGTAATAGTGTCATTTTCATATGTATACAAAATTCTTTGCTTCCCTTTCTCAGCATGTATTTTTGTAAACTGTATCCATGGATTAATGTATACCATACCATCTGACTGATATCACTGACCTCCCTTCTCTCCCTTTCTTCCTTCCCCACCCCCATAAGAATTGACACTTTGTTGTAGTATCATATACCCATTATTTGTGGACTTCAACCTCCACAGTCTATTGGTAATTGAACTTTGTTGAACCTGAAAGTTGCTGAATGCTTACTGAAAACTTCACATGCATCCAAAATAATGGAAGCATCTTGCTCTTCCATGCAGAACTCTGTCCAAGTGGGTGGCTGGATGAAGTTCATTGCCATTTTATAGGCCACTTTATAAAGCAGTCTATCATGTGATCAATCTACAACTTTAGCTTTTTGTTCAATAAAAACATCACTTAATACCTGCAGCTTATCAGAAACAAATTGGATGACAACTGTTCCTTGTGTAGGGAAAATTAGTCAGCTGTGTTAAAACTTTTGAGTGTCCATGTTTTTGGCAGGGAGAACACATCTTCCTATTTTTTCCCTTGCTGAGCAAATAACTGTCCTGGTTCAACACATTCTGAAGTCATAAGCCACAAGAACAAAGATGCAGTGGTTTATAGTAGCAGAACCTTGTGATTGAATGACGAGACTAAAGCTGACTGCAAGTCTTCATAATTGAAAAAAGATGTTGGTGTGTTTCAGCATAGTAGAATCAACAAGTCAAAAGACAAAGCTGATTACATTTACAGATCTTTCCTCTGCTACCCACTTTATATTACAGAATTGCTTGGGTGACTTTTACCAAGGCGCTCTTTTCTATTGTGGGTGAGGGGGAAATTCCATTGCATAGGAGCAAAAAACAAACAACTGCATAAGTCATAGTTTTCAATAATTTTGCTCACTGAACCTGCTCTGTTGGTTGAAGAGTACACATATCAATTTTAAAAACAAGTTATCACAAATTGGCTAAGGCTCTGTCTGTGACCAGAGAAGATAATGATTGCTCCTACTGGTTTAAGCTCCAGAGGCAACCAGTGGTGTAACCTCACTTTTACTTTTAACATACCTTCTTGGGTTTAGTGGCATAATTTTCTCCACTTACTTTTAGAAAGTTTATCCACTTGTACAATAGCATAACCCAGGCATGTAACATAGCATAAGAAATAGAAGGATTAGGCCATACAGCTTCTTGAGCCTGCTCCACCATTCAATTAAAATCATGGCTGAACTCTACTTTCCCATCCTATCCCCATCTCCCTTGATACCTTTAGTGCCCAAAAATCTATAGATCTCAGTCTTGAATGTACTCCAGCGACTGAACGTCCACAGATTACAATGATTCACAATCCTTTTGAGTGAAGAAATTTCTCCTCATCTGCCAATCCCTTACCCTGAGACTATGATTCCCTACTCCTAGAATCTCCAGCCAGGGGAAAAGAGCCTTTCAGCATCTACCCTGTCGAGCCCTCTCAGGATGCTTGACAGTCGTCAGTGACATGTTGTATTAAGTCCATCTTTCCCTTCCTCCTCTAACCCAGGCTGGATATTGATTATTAAAGGACAGATTGCTTTTTTGATGTAGCCTGCAAGGCCGCAATTATTGTCCATTCCTAGTTTCCCTGAGAAGTGGCTATTGAGCTTTCTTGAAGTGTTGCAGTCTTTGTTATGGTCCCACAACAGTGTTGGGTGAGAAATTATTGAACTTTGTAGCTTGTAGTTGGGATTTTATGACAGTTCTACTTCGTGGTTGTTTTTCTAGTATTAGCCTGAAAATTACCAGAGAATTTAATTTCATAATTTGCCATGATGGGATTTGAATTCATGATCTCTGGGTTGCAAGCCTAGTGCCATAACCATTCAGCTATCATTCCAGAACTCAGTACATTTCTGCCTTAGTCAATTTTCAGCTATGTGAATGGAAATCAGTAAATATTCAAAGTGAGATGCTCGTGACCCTTCTTGCATTAATTGAGACAAAATGCAACATATTTCTATTAAAATTGACCTTACTTAGGCCACATGAATGATTGCAAAATAATGAAAATAGTATATTGCAGTAGGATGTACTCCTAAAGTTAGATGCTAATCTTTGGATTGGAACTGATGTGTCATCTTATTGGGGTATACTTATGTTGTCAGGGCTGCAGATGATGAGGTTGTCAAGTGTTTTGGGTTCAAAGTTGCTTCAGGAGCTGATTTAATCATGTCAACCTGTATATTCCTGAGCTTTGGTTGAAAAACCGTATAAACAAACTGTTTTCAATGGTTGAGGGATTTAGGACAAGAGAATATAGATATAAGACTAAGTATAAGATTTAAAGTAGAGGATAGGCTATTTTTTTTTTTGCACAGACGTTTGCGAAGTTGTGGAATCAACAGCTTCACAGCTCTCTATAGGTGATTGTCAAAATTTTAAGATTTTTGTTAGCTGCTTGAAGAAGAGAAGAAAAGGATATGGGAACAGGGAATAAAAGGGATTAGGATTATTGCCCATGTGGAGGATAAAGACCAGAATGGCCTGTTTTTGTGTTGTAATTATATGTAATAGTATTCTGAGTCATGAGCAACTTGTGATCGGGAAACAATTTAACCAAAAGTAAGCTGAACTACTTCAATTTTGTTTGAACATCAGTCTCCATTTACCCTTTTTCTTTTTATCTTTCAGACCTTTTGCATGCGTACACTTTTTTTTTCCCATCAAGTTTAAAACTGCCTGCCATATTTTTGCCTATTGCTTTTGAGTCATTTTGGAGGTTTGTTTAAAAACTGAATTTTATTGATGAAAAACTGTCAATTTCCAAGACTGGGTAAAAAAAAAAAATCAATATTTGGGTTTTGCTACTCTCAGCAAAAAACCTGTTGATGAAGTACACTGGTTTACTCGCCCCAGAACCTCAGTGCTACAGACCAGTAAATTTGTCTGTAGCACTGAATGGGTTAAAGCTGACCTAGGCCAATGTATGATATTCTCACCAGTTGTAAAATGTATGTGTGTTGGGTATGACGAGGGAGACAGAATTAATTAAAATAAAAGCAAAATACTGCAGATACTGGAAATCTGAAATAAAAACAAGAAATACTGGAAATACTCAGCAGGTCTGGCAGCATTCCGTGCAGAGAGAAGCAGAGTTGCTCGGGGGTCGCGTAACTATTTAAGACTGAATTAATTCCTTGGTACTGTTAATGTTAAGCATAAGTATTCAAAAAGAAAATAGTGTTGAGTAACCTAGTAGGATTAGCTCTTGATATTTTGAAATGCTTTTTGCTTCTACACCAATTGCAACATAGGTGTCTTAGTTCATTGCCTACGTAGCTAGCATTGAAATGTCAGTTTGGAATGTATGAATTGATGTTGAACTAGATGCACGTGAAAATCCACGTGAAAATCCACGATCACTTCATTTCAAGGTTTTTTTTTTACCTTTTGCTTTCATCCTCCCAACACATTGGGTAAATGCACAATTCTATATTTATACCATTTCCTGAAATGTAGAATCATGTGTAGCTTACTAACTTCGTTGCTGAGACTTTTATATCCTTCATGCTCTTCCTCCATTCTATGTAATAATTAATATTCAGTGTCCCAAACTGAATTTATCTGATGGTTACGAAGTTCAAGTAGGGGCATTCTGAGGAATGCAAAGCCTGCTGATGAGCTCAGTGTTATTTTTAAGAGAGCATCATGTAAATGCTGTCAATATTTTATCTCGTCCTTTTTAAAGCCATCTGAGCATCTACTTTTTTATGCAGGTTAACTTCATATATCTACTTGTGCGGTACTAGTACAACAAAAGCAACTTATTTATGTAGCGCCTTAAGTCCTAAAACATCCCAAGGCACTTCACAGAAGCACTGTAAAGCAAAATTAGACAGTAAGCCACAAGACATTAGGGTAGCAGATGGCCAATGATTTGGTCAGAGTTAGATTTTAAGAAGGGCCTTAAAGGAAGAAAGAGGTGGAGAGATTTGCAGGGGGAATTCCAGAGCTTGGGGCCTAGGCAGCTGAAGGCGCAGCCACTAATGGTGGAGCGACTAAAATCGGGGATGCTCAGGAGGACAGAATTAGAGGAGCCCAGAGTTATCAGAGGATTGTGCACCTAGAGGAGATTAGAGATGTTGGGGGGGGCAAGTCCATGGAAGAATTTGAAAACAGTTGAAAGTTTTAAAATTGAAGCATTGCTTGACTGGGAGCCATTGTAGGTCAGCAAGCACTGGGTAATGTGTGAGCTTAGGAGTATGAAACTGCCTTGTGATCTGAATCGGATTTTCCTGTATTATGCTTGCGTACTCCTTCCTTCAGTCTATCTGAAGGTGGGTCTATCAACGCAGCGTGACAACATTTTCTTTTGGTTTGCATCGCAAGCTGCTTTATTCCACATGGAGTAAAACCGAACAATGAGATTGATAGGGATTACTTACAACATCTGTTGTGTAATTACAAAAATAAAGAATACAAAAGCTGCTCTGGTCAGACATCTAACCCAACTCTAGCACTGTCTTTTTTCCCCACCCTCTTAAGGCCATCTTCTTTGGCCCTTGCCCAGTCTCCCACAAATTACCTTGGAAGGGTATTATATCCCAAAAATCTGAGCAGCAGGTAAAGCTAGCTGTTTCACGCTGCTACTATGCAGTAGCAACATGTGTGGTGTTCGCCACTAACAGGATGTTGCTGTGAAGCCAAAAAGACGTTCTGCCTATCACACAAATGAGTAATGTGATATATGAATTTCAATGCCCAATATGATAGGTATGTAGGCTGTACGTCCCAAAGACTGGCGGATCGTATCAAACAACATGTCCCTTCTGCTGTTCGCAACGGGCAAGGTACGGGCCGTACTCAACCAGCCCATGCTTGCAAAACCCAAAACATGGTGTCCAACATTGGATGTGATTCCATAATTGGACAACATTTGCTAAATTCACAGTGTGCTAAGAATTACGCTGACAACCAATTTAAGATTCAGTAGGGTTTACAGTGTGGTGCATTTGGCTAAATCTATTAATACACTGGGCCCTGTTCTTTGCAGACAGAAAGAATATGTACACTCATGTCGCATGTTTCAGTGGAACAAAATAAGTGATGGTCATTTGCTGATTCATTGGTCAAGGCAAAGCCCAGAGGAATCAGTCAAACTGCCTGGTTTAAATTTTAAACAAAGCTTGGCAGTTAACGGTCAGTCACTGTGAACTAGTGCATTTGTCACGCAACGTCTCTACCAATCAGAGTTCACTTGCCAACCAATCAGCACTCTCTCTTCTCCTGCAGTATAAGTTGTTGTTTTCCCTTCTGTTGGTTATTCTTGCGATTGTCCTGATGAGTGCAAGACGAAAAACTTTGACAACATGTGTCTATTTTCAGCAATACTCAAGTTCTGTACTACTAAACAACTATTTGTATCCTGAAACTGTTGAGAAATTGAAATAATGATTAAAAGTTCAGACATATAGGGTTAGAAACTTGGTTACCCTGATTTTTGGGTGCAGGAGTCATGATTCACGAGTTGCCTGGCCCTGTTCAGATCGAGGTGGGCTGCACTTCAATTTGGTGCATCCACCTCATCTGCATAAATGGAGCATTGGCTGAGCGGGTGCTGCATGGCTGTTGCCATCTTAATGCTCCCTCTGCACTCGTGGGGGAGCCCAGTAGTGTTTAGAAATCACCATGGTGCAGCCAGCCTGCTCTTTAAAGGCAGACTTTTCCTCTTAAAGGGAAGCTGCACTGAAGAATATTGCTGCAATTTAATTGATGACAAAATGAACACCAGGATAGAGAGAGGGTTGCAGGGTGACTGATGCGATGCTTCAGGCACTAGTGGTGGAGGTAGACAGGAGGAGTGATATCATGGTTTTGTGGGGGGGGGGTGCAGGAGGCCCTCAAAGACCACCTTCAGAAGGGAATAGGAGCAGGTGGCCAGGGGGGTCAACATCTGGAGTCTGGCCCTGAGGACTTGGCAGCAGTGCACCCAAGAAATCGAATAATCTCATGCGGGTGGTCAAGGTCAGTCAATGTATCTTCATGACGTCTACTCACCACACAGTCCCACATACAAGAAGTGCGATGATGAAAAATTACAGACTAAAATTGAAGCGTTATAAAAATTGACTTTGTCACTTGCAAGAAAATGGACAGTGCTGCAAAAGATGGCCGCATGTGTATTGGAATATTGCAACACTCTCTGTTTAAACAAAGCTAAGAGGTGTTAATTGCGCCCATCCTAAAGTCATCCTGAAACATTCCTGAATTGAATGGGTTCTACTGAAACAAAGAAGGTATGAAGTGAAAACATCATAACCGGATTAATCTCGTCCTGGGCCATTGTGTGATCACCATGGGGGAGAGACCAAAGTGTTTCCTACCAGAAGATTATGTCAAACTTTTTACCTCAAAAAGGCAGCCCTTGGAAAGAGAGAGAGACCCAGAAAGAAACATTACCAAACAGCTTGCCCAACTAAGGGCTGGGAGAAAAAACCAGCAAACCATAAGGGGGGCTCCCTGCTGAAAACTCTAAATTTTTAACTTGTGCAGCAGTGAAATTGGAAGTGATTCTCTGTCTTCAAACTGAACTTTCAACCAAGAGAGAAATCTGAAAACACCTCAGGCCTGCAACCATTGAGAACTTGACTTCTGAGAAAATTCAACCGGTTTATCGTGAACCCCAATACCCTACTTCACTGAAAACCATTTACCCCCTTTTCCTCTGTCTGTCGTGCGTGTGCATGCATGGTTGCGATTAATCTCAGGATAAGGCATATTGCTCAATAAATAAATAAACTTTTTGTTTTAAACCTACAGGAAAATATCACTCTCTGTTTATTTAACAAATAAACCACAAAGGGGTTAAACCCTAATAATAAGAAATACTTGCTGCAGTCAAGTGGGAGTTGAACAGTGGGAGACACCCACGCCCCTCACCACGTGACCGTAACAACACAATCAACATCTCTCTCACTTCAATGCACCACACCCCATCACTCTCACCCAGCGCTTGTCCCTGGCACTCAGACTCGTATCTAGATACTCCCTTGCCCTTGCACACCTTCCAGTGCTACTAACCTCACGCTTGCCTCTCATTGCCTCCAGATACCTCCAGCTATTTATTTGTGGCAAGCACAGTGCAACCCAGAGGCACTGCCACTGTTGCCCCCATACTTGTTGCAGCCTTTGTGTGGACAGGTCACTTACTCCTGTGCTCTCCCTGACAGGATACAGCAACACACCCGGGCAAATCTAGTAACTCGCCACAACATCTCCACAAACATTTGAGTACTTTCAGACATTTTACAATAGGAAAAATTATTTAAAAATTATTTTGCCTGCAAGTTGGATGCCTGCCCTTTTAAATAACAAGGGTCTGTCTGCAACAGAATGCTTGTTGATTGCTAAGTGATCTACATATTTGTTGCCTAGTCCAAATTTGATATCTGGCATCACATTGGTTGGGCGGTGAGGTCAGGATAGCATAATTGTGAGGCCTTCCGGAGTACGCTGGGGATGCCCCTACATGCACCCTTAAAAACATTGTGCAGGAAGTGTCTGACAGTGCAAGGCACCCTACAAAAGTGATGCGGCAGGGGACACTGTGTACAAGGGAATTTGGAATCCATGGCACCTTTAATCTACACAGATTTGGTCAAAATGGAGGGTGTGGCAGACTTTGCTTTTTTAAAAAAAAACACTCCCTGCTCCTCGCATAATGCACATTGTTTTGCGAAATGAAGGGCAAGCTGTGATCACTTGGATTCCCTTTGTAATCAGCTACTACAAAATGTATGTGAGCTGCCTTGTGTATGTGTGTGTCATTTCTGACCCACCGTTAGCATTTCCAGTTGCCTCTCGAGTAAATTTAATACTGCCACAATCCAAGTCGTCCTCCTCTCTTTTTTTCCCCCCCACCCCCCCTCCCCACAACCTCCTTTCCCAACCAGCCTCATTGTAGCACCTCAATGCCCCAGCTTCCTACCTGGTGTGTGTTGCTTTCTATCTGACTATGAAACATTGTGCCTTAAGACATTGGAAATTATTGGAGAATTGAGTATATCATTTCCATTTTCATTTTTATCATTTCCATCTCAATGAGAAGTGTGAGAGAGAATGAATGATTATGACAGGGAACAACACAAGATGTATTGTGGGGAAATGAAGTCACTGGACAAACACTGAAAGGAGAGAGAAATTCTCTTTCCCCATCCCAATGAGTAGTACTCCTTTTGTGGTAAATTATGCCGTTTATATTGCATTTCATATTGTCTAATACTCATCATTCTAAGATTTATTCTGACGCACTATAAGGATTCAGTGGGTGTTCAGGTTTTATTACTATAGTGATATTTTAGTCATTAACTTGACATTTGTATCTTGGGTTTCATGTTTCTGCTTTGACATTTTTTCTAAACACACAACAATTTGGTTCATTTGCATTAAATATAGTTTCACATTTGGTTTTCAGCATATAATAATCCTTGTTTTGAGTGTAGACCTTTTAAACAATTTTCATTTAAAATCTCAACTCAGGATATGGAGCTCACCCTGTTTGTGGTGATTTCCAATCATTTAAGCCAACACTTCGTTTTGAAATGTGGTAACTGGTACAAATTAAAAAATAAATCTCGTCCTTCAAGGAAAAATATGCCTGATGCGCAGAGTTTTTAAACTGACACTAATGCATATTGCAGTTATTATTCAATGATGAATCTGATTTTTTTGGCAAGTCATAGCATGTTTGAAATTGGAAACCTTTTATCAGTCACTTTGAAATGGATCTGTTGATATAGATCAGTAATGGCTGGACATGATAGGCATTTTTTTTTTTTTTGTTTTTGCTTCAGACGGTATCCTCCACACCATAGAACCTTAGGTTACAGCACAGAGAGAAGCCATCCAACCCATTGTGTCTGCACGGCTGAAAATACTGGCTGCCCAGTCTAATCCCACCTTCCAGCACCTGGTCCGTAGCCTTGCAGGGTACAGCACTTCAGGTGCAGGTCCAGCTACCTTTTTTAAATGAGTTGAGCGTTTCTGCCTCCACCACTGATCCAGGCAGCGAATTCCAGACACCCACCACCCTTTAGGTGAAAAGGTTTTTCCTCATGTCCACTCTAATCCTTCTACCAGTCACCTTAAATCTGTGCCCCCCCGGTAATTAACCTCTCCGTTAGGGGAAACCGGCCCTTCCTGTCTACTGTGCCTAGGCCCCTCATAATTTTTTACACCTCAATTAAGTCACCCCTCAGCCTCCTGTGTTCTAAGGAAAACAACCCTAGCCGATCCAATCTTGCTTTATTGTTGCAATTTTCAAGCCCTGGCATTCTTTTAAATAATAGCAATGTGGGTCTGGAGTCACGTGTGGGCCAGACCAGGTAAGGACAGCAGACTTCCTTCCCTAAAGGACATCGGTGAACCAGATAGGTTTTTGTGACAATTGATTGTTTCATTGTACTATTACTGAAATTGACTTTCAATTCCAAATTTTTATTAATTAGTGGAATTTAAATTCCACTAGTTGCCATGGTGGGATTTGAACCCATGTCCCCAGGGCCTGTGGATTTTTCTCTTTTCTTGTCATGTCTTTGTGGACGAAGATTTTGGGATGGTTGTACTCATCGGTTGCAGGTCCGCTGGTGGCTAGTCAGACCTATCTGTGACCGGCAGATTCTCCCATAGCGGTTACAAGTGAAGGTGTAGTTGCTGCTGGGAGCAATTGGAGCTATCCTTCTGCTCTTTTTCTCTTTTTCATGCTGGTTCTTAGCTCATCTCAAAGTTGTCTGTAGCCCTCCTGATGTAGCATCTTCAGGCATCACTATGTATAGCCGGTGCTTCCCACTGATGATGGTCAATGTGGCACACAGAGAGGGACTTCTTCAGGGAGTCCTTGAAATGTTTGCATTGGGCCCCTCTGTTCCTTTTACCAGTGGTTAGCTCTCCATACAACACTAGCTTGGGCTGGCGACTGTCGTCCATCTGGGCAACGTGACCCACCCAACGCAGTTGGCTTTGCAGAAGGATGGCCTCGATGCTGGTGATGTTGGCTGTTTCGAGAACTTGAGTGTTTGTGATGCGGTCCTACCAGCGGATCTTGAGGATGCTGCCGAGGTAGCTCTGATGGAAGTGCTCTCGAAGGCGTACGTGACGGCGGTATAGGACCCATGACTCGGTGCCATACAGAAGGATGGTGAGGACTACAGCTTTGTACAATTGAGTTTGGTCTGTGCTATGAGGCTGTGGTTGCTCCATGCTCGTTTGTAGAGTCTGCCGAATGTACTGTTTTCTTTTGAGAGCCCTTTGTCCACTTGCTTGTCTATGGAGGCATCAACCGAGGTGACATTCCCCAAATAAGTAAATTGCCTGACTGCATTCAGCTTGGTTCCCTCGATGACTGTTTCGTGGTCTATATTCTTTGGGTGCAGGCTGATGCAGGACTTCAGTTTTCTTTAAACTGATTTTTAATCTGAGGAGTTGTGCTGCTTTTGGAAAAATGTGTTATATGTTGTAGGTCTGGCTGACTGTGAGCCAGGAGAGCACAGTCATTGGCGAAAAGAAGTTCACGGATGAATTTTTCTTGTATCTTTTTGTGAGCCTGAGATGCCTGAAGTTGAAAAAGCCTCCATCGGTCCAGAAGCGTACGTAAACTCCCTCCTTAAGATCTTCTGTTGCCTGTTGCAGCATCATGTTGAAAAAGATGGTGAATAAGGTCGGGCCAGCACACATCCCTGCTTCACTCCATTGGAGATTTGGAAGGGATCAAGAGGTCGCTGTTCTGCTTGATTTGTCCGTACTGTTTTTCATGAAACTGCTTCACCATGGCCAGGAACCTGGGTGGGCATCCAAGTTTTTCAAGGATTTTCCAATCCAATCCGGTGGATTACTAGCTTAACAACATTACCACTATGCCGCCACCTTCCCTTTAAAGGAGGTCATCTTAGCTCACCAGTGAGGGTTATGTGTCTGAGTTAGTTCCATTAAAATGCCAGCTGTGCTGAGGCACCACTGAGATTCAAACACAGGATCTACTGTTTACTAAATGGGTGCTTTAACCAACTAAGCCATGGAGTAAGCCACCACGGGAGTAAGGCAGCCTAAATGCATATTCTGAGGAATCTAAATTTATGTCGCTTACCTCCATGATGCTTTTGATATCAGCATATGATGCAAATTATGTCAGACCTCATAGGATGCATATTATTCTGCAGTACAAGAGTACTAAGTGTATGTTGGAGTAGCAGTTCGTTTTATCTCCAGGTGGGAACAATATTTTCCTAATTCGCCATACTCCAATGCAGTTTCAAAGAAGATTTTTCCAGTATTACTTTGTTCTTGAAATCTTTGGTCTTAGAAAGGACATCTTCAATGAAAATCAACCTCTGAGCATACAAATTGCAGTTCTCCTGAACATAAATACAAGGTTATAGAAATCGGTTAACATCTGAAAGTAGGCACAGAGGGCATGGCACTGATTGCCTGTGCCAGGTAGTGCTGCCTGCTGATAGAAGGGAGTGGGTGGTGGGGTGGGGAAGGGAAGCGTCGAGGCCTGGAACGTGTTGCTGAGGGGGAAGAGTGACCAGTGGGGCGGGAGCAAGTAGCTGAGTTGGGGGAAGTGAGTGACGGGGATTGCTTTCCTGCGCATGCGCCACCTAGTCCTGGCAAGGGCTGAGATGGTAGGCTGCGCATGCGCAGCATCTC
The DNA here is from genome assembly GCF_036365525.1 of Heterodontus francisci. Lineage (NCBI taxonomy): Eukaryota > Metazoa > Chordata > Chondrichthyes > Heterodontiformes > Heterodontidae > Heterodontus > Heterodontus francisci. Next base: position 25,061,549 of record NC_090378.1, on the reverse strand, counting down.
TCTCCAAGTAAGAGACCGTTTGCACATGTGCGCAGCTTGGAACGCTCTGATGTGGTCAGCAGGCCACTGTGTTGTCAGGAATCACTTTGTTCTCAATATCCTGAAGTTCTTTAGCCTGGAAAGCTAGGGCAAAGTTGATAAATTTCCAGACTACATAAATGTTAAAGGTTTTAATCCACCCACAATACGATTAGTAAATAGCTCTCTCACTGTTTTTAGGATTTTTTTTCCTTCCCTGGTCACATTGTTTAGAATCATTGATCGGCACAAGGTCATTACTAGGGACCCAACTATGTAACCGATCACCCTCTTTATTGGGTTGTGAGTAATCCAAGTTTAAAGAATAGTTATTAAACTGACCAATGTAGATTGAAACCGGCTGGACCACCTGGCATCGACCTAGGCACCGGAAACAACAGCAAACCCAGCCCTGTCACCCCTGCAAAGTCCTCCTTCGTAACATCTGGGGGCTTGTGCCAAAGTTGGAAGAGCTGTCCCACAGACAAGTCAAGCAACAGCCTGACAGTCATACTCACTGAATCATACCTTACAGACAATGTCCCAGACACTGCCATCACCATCGCCGGGTATGTCCTGTCCCACCAGCAGGACAGACCCACCAGAGGTGGTGGCACAGTGGTCTATAGTAGGGAGGGAGTTGCCCTGGGAGTCCTCAACATCGACTCTGGACCCCATGAGGTCTCATGGCATCAGATCAAACATGGGCAAGGTAACCTCCTACTGATTACCACCTACTGCCCTTCCTCAGCTGATGACTCAGTGCTCCTCCATGTTGAACAGCACTTGGAGGAAGCACTGAGGGTGACGAGGGCACAAAATGTACTCTGGGTAGGGGACTTCAATGTCCATTACCAAGAGTGGCTCGGTAGCACCACTACTGACCGAGCTGGCTGAGTCCTAAAGGACATATCTGCTAGACTGGGTATGCGGCAGGTGGTGAGGGAACCAACAAGAGGGAAAAACATACTTGACCTCGTCCTCACCAATCTGCCTCCCGCAGATGCATCTGTCCATGACAGTATTGGTAGGAGTGACCACCGCACAGTCCTTGTGGAGACAAAGTCCTGCCTTCACATTGAGGATACCCTCCATCATTTAGTGTGGCACTACCACTGTGCTAAATGGAACAGATCTCTCAATGCAAAACTGGGCATCCATGAGGCACTGTGGGCCATCAGCAGCAGCAGAATTGTACTCGACCACAATCTGTGACCTCATGGCCCGGCTTATCCCCCACTCTACCGTTACCATGAACCAGGGTTGGTCTCCTGGCTTGAATGAAGAGTGCAGGAGGGCATGCCAGGAGCAGCACCAGGCATACCTCAAAATGAGGTGTCAACCTGGTGCAGCTACAACACAGGACTATCTGCGTGCCAAACTGCGTAAGCAGCATGCGGTAGACAGAGCTAAGCAATCCCATAACAAACTGATCAGATCTAAGCTCTGCAGTCCTGCCACATCCAGCCGTGAATGGTGGTGGACAATTAAACAACCAACTGGAGGAGGTGGTTCCACAAATATCCCCATCCTCAATGATGGAGCCCAGCACATCAGTGTGAAAGATAAGGCTGAAGCATTCGCAACAATCTTCAACTCGGCACTTCTGGCTGATGATCCATCTCCGCCTCCTCCTGAAGTCCCCAGCATCCACAGATGCCAGACTTCAGCCAATTCGATTCACTCCGCGTGCCATCAAGAAATGACTGAAGGCACTGGATACTGCAAAAGCTAAGGGTCCTGGCAATAGTACTGAAGACCTGTGCTCCAGAACATGCCGCGCCCCGAGCCAAACTGTTCCAGTACAGCTACTCTCAATCATCAGTAAAGTAATGGAAGGCGTCATCAACAGTGCCATCAAGCGGCACTTGCTTAGCAATAACCTGCACAGTGACGCTTAAATTGGGTTCTGCCAGGGCCACTCAGCTCTTGACCTCATTATAGCTTTGGTTCAAACATGGACAAAAGAGCTGAACTCAAGAGGTGAGGTGAGAGTGACTGCCCTTGACATCAAGGCAGCATTTGATCGAGTATGGCATCAAGGAGCCTGAGCAAAACTGAGGTCAATGGGAATCGGAGGAAACCCTCCGCTGGTTGGAGTCATACCTAGCGCAAAGGAAGATGGTTGTGGTTGGAGGTCAATCATCTGAGCTCCAGGACATCACTGCAGGAGTTCCTTGGGATAGTGTCCTAGACCCAACCATCTTCAGCTGCTTCATCAATGACCTTCCTTCAATCATAAAGTCAGAAGTGGGGATGCTAGCTTATGATTGCACAATGTTCAGCACCATTTGTGATTCCTCAGGTACTGAAGCAGTCTGTGTAGAAATGCAGCAAGACCTGGACAATGTCCAGGCTTTGGCTGATAAGTGGCAAGTAACATTCGTGCCACACGAGTGCTAGTCAATGACCATCTCCAACAAGAGAGAATCTAACCATCTCCCCTTGATATTCAATGGCATTACCATCACTGAATTCCCCCTCTATCAACATCCAAAGGGCTACCATTGACCAGAAACTGAACTGGCGTAGCCATATAAGTACCGTGGCTACAAGAGCAGGTCAGAGACTAGGAATCCTGAGGCAAGTAACTCGCCTCCTGACTCTCCGAAGCCTATCCACCATCAACAAGGCACAAGTGAAGATTGTGATGGAATACTCTCCATTTGCCTGGATGGGTGCAGCTCCAACAACACCCCAGAAGCTCAACACCATCCAGGACAAAGCAGCCCGCTTGATTGGCACCCCATCTACAAACATTCACTCCCTCCACCACCGATGCACTGTGGCAGCAGTGTGTACCATCTACAAGATGCACTACAGCAACGCACCAAGGCTCCTTAGACCGCACCTTCCAAACCCGTGACCTCTACCAACTAGAAGGACAAGGGCAGCAAATGCATGGGAACACCACCACCTGCAAGTTCCCCTCCCAGTCACACACCATCCTGACTTGGAACTATATCGCCATTCCTTCACTGTCGCTGGGTCAAAATCCTGGAACTCCCTTCTTAACAGCACTGTGGGTATACCTACCCCAAATGGACCGCAGCGGTTCAAGAAGGCAGCTCACCACCACCACCTTGAGGGCAATTAGGGATGGGCAATAAATGCTGGCTTGGCCAGCGTCGCCCATATCCCATGAATGAATAAAAAAAAAGATGGCTGGATGAGAAAGAGATGGGAAGAGGTTGTTTTTCCAGGTTTTGCTTGGTGGATTGTAAATATTCATGATGTTGGAACGACCAACCTGTATAACATCACAGTGATTAGTGGATAAGTCGCAAGCTTCATCTAAGCTGTTTGTGTGGGTATGGGTAGCACAACCATGTATTGCATGAACTGCATAACATTACTATTGAAGGATTCATTTTGGTAAGTGCGCCTTTTCTGCCTTCACTTCTCCTCCAACAATGCCAAATACCAACTTCTTCTTTCTTCACTTCCATCCCACCCACTACACATTTTTTTTGCCATGAACAATGTGATACAACACCATCTTATTATGTAAGTGCCTTCTGCATGCAGCAGTTCAATGCACGCGTACCATCCTTGCAAAACGGCATATCTTTCAACTTGATACAAGCAATGCCACAGAATGGTGGTGTGTATGTGTGTGTCTGTGTGTGTAGGTTTTTAGGTTAAAAGTTGCTTAATAGTTTGCATCCAACCGGAGGAAATGTACAAGATCTTACTGAGCAATACCCCCATAGGACCAATTTTGTTTCATTGCAAAATCTGCTTATTCATACCCTTACAAGCACCGTGAACATTTTAGTTGACGTGTCAAAATGCAGGACAGTCTGTTAATTGTGCTAGCAAATCTTGCTGCCAGTTCTTCCATATGTGTTCCTATTGAAACGAAGCTAATTTTTAATTGAAAAACTGGTAACTTATTTATCAACTATGTTTGCTATCAGCTGATCGGGAATGAGGATGTTGCCGTAGCACAGCATATGACTCCAGAGGGCCTGGTGTGCCACTGGTATAGATGTTTTATAAAATACAATAACATGTTGAGCTAATATGATTTGGTAACCTGCACAGTATGGATTTAAGAAGGTGGAAGTGAATAGCTGACCTGTACCAAAGTTTAAGAACAAGGTGTCTGTTGATCTGGATTAAATGCATGAAAAGAAAGAACTTGCATTCATATAGTGCATTTCACAACCTCAAGACGTCTGAAAGCTCTTCACAGCTAATGAAGTATTTTTGAAATGTTGCTGCAATAATGTAGAGAGAAATGAGTTTCAGTATTCTGTACAGCAACTGTACTAAGTCTATCTAAGCACTTGCATTGAACTTTAGGATTTTTTTTCCCTTCCCTTTTTCAGCATTGAAAGTTTTAGCATGAGGCTGTTTGGCCATTCTTGCCTGCATTAGGCTCCTTTTGCACTGGTTTTACACAGTCTCATTTTCCTGCTATTTTCCCCTATACCCTTTTATACATTGAGTAATTTTCTGTACCTTCATGAAAGCTATAATTGATTTTAGAAGAAATCACTTGTGCTAAAACATTATACATTCTGATAATTGTGCATAAAAGTTTTTCTTGCTCTCTTACTCGCTCTGCATATAGTGCATCTCTTCAGATCTTGGCCCCATATCTTTAATTTATCTACCAATGGAAATTATCTTTTGTTTACCTTTTTATCTATTGCTTTTGTCCTTTTGAACAGGTCTATCAAATTCCCTATTCCTTAATCTGTTTGGAAGAACACAGCCCTAGTTGCTCTTGCTTTTCCTTTGTAACTCAGAACTTTTATCCCTAGTATCCTCTTGATAGTCTGGCAAGGATTAAGGTCTATTTTTGAGAGCTTTAAGACCAACATGCATGCTCCTGTCTTTTTTTTTCTAAACTAGTTGCCATTGTCCTTAATTATTAAATGCTTCCTGTTAAAGTTGATCTTGCTTTTGAAATCATAACCATATCTAGCTGCTCTTTCAAAGGGCATAGGCTAATATTGGATTGCTGCACACACTGACAGCAGAGAGATAATACTGCTTTGAGGCTTGAGAGGAAGGTTAGCTTAGTGTCTTTGTACATAACAGGCATCATCTCTAAGGCAAAAAGCTTATGATGCTTTGCTAAAGTTGTCTTTAGCTTAAGGCACACATTTATTCAGTGACTGTTCTATTTCCTGTAGCAAGTTCAAATTGAATCCAGGTCCTCTGATTATGCTGTACAACGCACTTTTTCCCAATTGCCCTTTTACGCAACTAAAATGCATTGTGCAAGGAGGAATACAATAGCATAGTGATTATTTTACTGGGCTAGTAATCCATAAGCCTGGACCAATGATCCAGAGACATGAATTCCAATCACACCACAGCTGGAGCATTTAAAATTCAGTCAAATAAATCAGGAATTAAAAGCTAGTATCAGTCATATTTTTATGGTCACTATCAGATTGTCATTTAAAAACTCATCTAGTTCACTCCGTTGTATCAAAACTGCTACAAAAATATTAGATTTTGATGTTGAGGACTCCTATTGCCACTTCCTCCCAGCTGGATACCATTGTGGTGCCACCTCTGGTGGGTCTATCCTGCAAAGTCCTCCTCATTAACATCTGGACGCTTGTGCCAAAGTTTGAGAGCTGTCCCACAGACAAGTCCAGTAGTAGCCTGATGTAATGATATTCATAGAATCATATCTTTCAGCCAACATTCCAAACTCCTGCTTCACCATTCCTGGTTATGTCCTGTTCCAGCTGCAGGATAGACCAGCTGGGAGGAAGTGGCAATAGGAGTCCTCTACATCAAAATCTAATATTTTTGTAGCAGTTTTGATACAACTGGGTGAACTAGATGAGTTTTTTAAATGACAATCTGATAGTTTTATGGTCACTATTACTGATACTAGCTTTTAATTCCCGATTTATTAAACTAAATTTTAAATGCTCCAGCTGTGGTGTGATTGGAATTCACATCTCTGGCTTCTGGATTACTAGCCCAGTAAAATAATCGCTATGCTACTGTACTCTGGGAAGTCTCCTGACATCAGGTCAAATGTGGGCAAGGAAACTTACTGCTGATTGCCACCTTCAGCACACTCTCAACTGATAAATCAGTACTCCTCCTTGTTGAGCACTACTTGGAAGAAGCACTGAGGATAGTAAGGGCACGGAATGTACTCTAGGTAGTGGACTTCAGTCCACCACCAAGAGTGACACACTACTACTGACGGAGCTGGCCAAACCTGAGGGACACAGCTGCCACACTGGCCTGTGATAAGAAAACCAACATGATGGAAAAACCCATTTGACCTCATCCTTGCCAATCTACCTGTTGCAGATGCATCTGTCCATGACCGTATTTGTTGAAGTGATCTCTGCACAGTCCTTGTGGAGATGAAATCCCGTCTACGCACTACCACCACACCAAATGGGATTGATGCAACAAATCTAACAGCAAAATTGTATTCACCGCAGTCTGTAATCTCGTGGCCTGGCACGTTCCTCACTGCTATTAATTATCATCACAGGGATTCAACCCTGGTTGAATAAGTGTAGAAGAGCATGCCAGGAGCAGCACCAAGTATGCCTTAAAATGAGGTACCAACCTGGTGAAGCTACAATATAGGACTACATGCATATTTAGCAGCAAAAGGAGCATGTAGTCGATGGAGCTAAGCAGTCCCACAACGAATGATCATATTAAAACTCTGTTGTCCTGTTGCATCCAGTCATGAATAGTGGTGGACAAATAAACAACTAATAGTTGGAGGAGGCTCCATGAACATTGCTGTTCTCAATGACGGCAGAGCCCAGCATGTGAGTGCAAAAGACAAGGCAGAAGCATTTCCAACCATCTTCACCTAGGAAGCGAGTAGCTGACCTTTCTCGTGACTCCTCCTGACATCCCCACCATTGCAGAAGTCAGTCTCAAATTTGATTCACTCCACATGATGTCAGGAAACTAATGCACTGGATACAGCAAAGGTTATAGACCCTGATAACATCCTGGCTGTATTGTTGAAGACTTGTACTCCAGAAATATCTGTCTCTAGCCAAGCTGTGGCTGTACTCTTACAACACTGGCAGCTACCTGACAAAGTGGGAAATTGCCCTGATGTGCTGTCCACAAAAAGCAGGTCAAATCCAATCTACCCAATTACCCCTCCAGCATAGTGATGGAAGGTATCGTCAGCAGTACTATCAAACAGTATAGCCTGCTTTCTGCTCAGTTTGGGGTTCTGTCAGGGCCATGCTGCTCTTGTTCTCGTGCAAATGGAGTAATTCCAATGGTAAGGTGAGAGTGCTTGCTTTTGATAGCAAGGCAGCATACAAATGATTCTGACATCAAGGAGCGCTAGTAAAATGGTCAGTTAGATAGGGGGAGAACTCTTGAGCAGCTAGTGTCGTACTTAGCACAAAGGAAGATGGGTGTGGTTGTTGGGGGCTGATCACCTGAGCCCCAGAGCATAGCTGCAGGACTTCCCTCAGGGTAGTGTCCTAGGCCCAATTGTCTTCAGCTGCTTCATTGATGATCTTTGCTCCTATCATATGATCAGAATTGGGGCTGTTGATTGCACAGTTGAAATTCCTAATAATGAAACAGTCCTTGGCCACATCCAGACTTAAGCTGATGAGTACCAAGTAATATTCATGCCAATTGTACCAGGCATTGATCATCTCCATCAAGAAAGGGTCTTGACTACCTCCTCTTTTGACATTCCAGTAATACTATTGCCAATTTCCCACCATCAATGTCCTTGACTCCCCAAAGCCTGTCCAGCACCTATGAGGCATAATTCAGGAGTGTGATGGATGAGTGCAGCTGCAGCAACTGTCAGGAAGCTCAACACCATCCAAATCAAAGCAGTCCACTTGATAGGCTGCCAATCATCACTTTAAATAACCACTTCCTCCACCACCTATGCACTATGGCTGCAGTGTGCACTATCTACAGGAATTTGTTTTTTTTAATCATTCGGGGGATGTGAGTGTCATTGGCTAGGCCTATCCCTAATTGTCCTTGAGAAGGTGGTGGTGAGCTGCCTTCTTGAATCACTGCAGTCGTTAGGATGTAGGTACGCCCACAGTGCTGTTAGGAAGGGAATTGCAGGAATTTGACCCAGCGACAGTGAAGGAACGGCGATATAGTTCCAAGTCAGGATGGTGTGTGGCTTGGAGAGGAACTTTCAGGTGGTGTTTGTCCTATGCCTCTTCTCCTGCCCTTATCCTTCTAGGTGGTAGAGGTCGTGGGTTTGGAAGGTGCTGTCTAAGGAGCCTTGGTGAGTTGCTGAAGTGCATCTTGTTGATGGTACACACTGCAGCCACTGTGCGTCAGTGGTGAAGGGAGCGAATGTTGAAGGTGCTGGATCGCCAATCAAGCGGCTGCTTTGTCCTGGATGGTGTCGAGCTTCTTGAGTGTTCGGACTACACTCATCCAGGCAAGTGGAGAGTATTCCATCACACTCCTGACGTGCCTTGTAGATGGTGGACATGCATTGGGGGGACAAGTGAGTGGTCCGCCACAGAGTTCCCAGCCTCTGACTTGCTCTTGTAGCCACACCCTTTATGTGGCTACTCCAGTTCAGTTTCTGGTCAATGGTAGCCCCCAGGATGTTGATAGTGGGAGATTCAGCAATGGTAATGCCATTGAATATCAAAGGGAGATGGTTAGGTTCTCTCTTGTTTGAGATGGTCATTGCCTGGTACTTGTGTGGCGTGAATGTTACTGGCCACATATCAGCCCAAACCTAGATATTTTCAAGGTCTTGCTTCATTATCTGGATACAGGCTGCTTCATTATCTGAGGAGTCGTGAATGGTGCTGAACATTGTGCAATCATCAGCAAACATCCCCACTTCTGACCTTTTATGATGGAGGGAAGGTCATTGATGAAGCAGCTGAAGATGGTTGGGCCTAGGACACTGCCCTGAGGAACTCCTGCAGTGATGTCCTGGGACTGAGATGATTGACCCCCAACAACCACAACTATCCTTTTTTTTTTGTGCTAGGTATGACTCCAACCAACAGAGTTTTCCCCCTGATTCCCATCGATTCCAGTTTTGCTAGGGCTTCTTGATGCCATACTCGGCCCTTGACATCAAAGGCAGCATTTGACAGTCACTCTCACCTCTCCTCTGTTCAGCTCTTTGGTCCATGTTTGGACCAAGGCTGTAATGAGGTCAGGAGCTGAGTGGCTCTGGCAGAAGCCAAACTGAGCATCTGAGCAGGTTATTGCTGAGCAAGAGCTGCTTAATAGCATTGTCGACGACCCCTTCCATCACTGCTGATGATCGGGACTTTACTGATAGGGCGGTAATTAACCGAGCTGGATTTGTCCTGCTTTTTGTGCACAGGATGTACCTGGGAAATTTTCCATGTTACCGGGTAGATGCTAGTGTTGTAGCTGTACTGGAACAGCTTGGCTAGGGGTGCAGCTAGTTCTGGAGCACAAGTCTTAAGTACTATTGCCGAATGTCGTCAGGGCCCATAGCCTTTGCAGTCTTCAGTGCCTTCAGCTGTTTGTTGATATCCTGTGAGTGAATCAGATTGGCTGAAGACTTCTTTCTGTGATGCTGGGGACCTCAGGAGGAGGCTGCAATGGATCATACACTTGACAGTTCTGGCTGCAAATGCTTCAGCCTTGTCTTTTGCATTAACGTGCTGGGCTCCCCCATCATTGAGAATGGGGACATTTGTAGAGTCTCCTCCTCCTCCTCCTCCTGTCAGTTGTTTAATTGTCCATCACCATTCATGATTGAATGTGGCAGGATTGCAGAGCTCAGACCTAATCCGTTGGCTGTGGGATTGCTTAGCCTTGTCTGTTGCATGTGGTTTCCACTGTTTGGAATACATGTAGTCCTGTGCTGTAGCTTCACCAGACTGACACTTCATTTTTAGATATGCCTGGTGCTGCTGCTGGCATGCTCTCCTGCACTCTTCATTGAACCAATGTTGGTCCCCAGCTTGATGGTAATGGTAGAGCGGGGGATATGCTGGGCTATGAGGTTACAAATTGTGGTTGAATACAATTTCTGCTGCATTGTTGATGGCCCACGCGCCTCCTGAATGCTAGACCTTGAGTTGCTAGATCTGTTCAAAATCTATCCCATTTAGCACAGTGGTAATGCCACACAACACGATGACAGGACTTTGCTTAAGGACTGTGCAGTGGTCACTCTTACCAAGACTGTCATGGACAGATGCACCTTTGACCGGTAGATTGGTGAGGAGGAAGTCAAGTAGGTGTTTTCCCTCCTTGCTGTTTCCCTCACCACCTACCGTAGACTCAGTCTAGCAGCTATGTCCTTTTAGGGCTCGGTCAGTAGTGGCGCTACCAAGTCATTGAAGTCCGCAACCCAGAGTACGTTCTGCGTCCTTGCTACCCTCTGCTTCTTCCAATTAGTGCTCAACATGGAGAAGCACTGATTCATCAGCCAAGGTGGGGTGGGGGGCGGGGTGGGGAGGTGTGGCGGTAGGTGGTAATCAGCAGGATGTTTATTAGCCCATGTTTGACCTGATGCCATGAGACTTCATGGGGTCCAGAGTCAACGTTGAGGACTACCAAGGCAACTCCCGCCCAATTGTATACCACTGTGCCACCACCTCCTCTAGTGGGTTTGTCCTGTGATGGTGATGGTGGTGTCTGGGACATTGTCTGCAAAGTATGATTCTGTAAGTATGACTGTCAGACTAGTCCAGCAACAGCCTGTGGGACAGCTCGCCCAATTTTGGCACAAGCCCCTAGATTTTAGTGAGGAGGACATTGCAGGGTCGACAGGGTTGGGTTTGCCTAGGTCAATGCTGGGTGGTCTGTCCAGTTTCATTCCTGTTCTTAGTTGTATCAAACAGCTACAAAGTCTGAGTGGCTTGCTAGGCCATTTCAGAGGGTAGTTAAGAATCAACCATGTTGCTGTGGGTCTGGAGTCACATGTAGGCCAGACCAGGTAAGGAAGGCAGGTTTTTTTCCCTCAAGGACATTAGTGAACCAGATAAGTTTTTACAATTGACAGTGGTTTCATGGCCACCACTAGACTAGCTTTTTAATTCCATATTTATTCATTGAACTCAAATTCCACCATCTGCTGTGGTGGGTTTCGCGCCCATGTCCCCAGAGCATTAGCCTGGGGCTCTGGGTTACTAGTCCACTGACATTACCACTGTGCCACTGCCTCCCCAGCAACTTGTTGAGGTTTCTGCGACATCACATCCCAAACCTGTGGCCTTTGCCACCTTGAAGTCAGTAGGTGCATGGGAACAACAACATCTGAAAGTTCCTTTCACGCCATCCTGATTTGTTGATACGTTGGTGTTCTATCATTGTCGTTGGATGAAAATCCTGGAACTCCCTATCTAGCAGTTTTGTAGAAGAATTCTTAACTACATGGCCTGCAACAGTTTAAGCAGAAAGCTCACCCCCACTTTCTGAAGGGTACATCAGGGTGGACCATAAATGTGGCCTCGCTAGCAACGCCCATATCCCAAGAATGATTTTTTTTTTTAAATGTCTCTAGTTAAATTTTTGTAAGCTATTGGTAACATTGTGAACATCTGATAGGCCATATGCTCCGATTGTTTATCAAACCTGCTCCACCATTCAATATGATCATAGCTGATCTTGGGCTTCAACTCACTTTCTCGCCCACTCTCTCTATATTCCTTGATTTCCTGAGAGACCAAAAATCTGTCTATCTTGGCCTTAAATATATTGAACAATGGAGCATCCATAACACTCTGGGGTAGAGAATTCCAAAGATTTACAACCCTTTGAGTGAAGAAATTTCTCCTCATCTCAGTACTAAATGATTATCCCTTTATTATGAAACTGCTTCCCTCTTGTTCTAGATTCCCCAGCCAGTGGCAACGTCTCAGTATCTAACCTATCAAGCCCCTTCATAATCTTGAATGTTTCAATGATATCACCTCTCATTCTTCTAAACTCTCTAGAATATCAACCCAATTTACTCAGATTCTAATCATGGGACAACGCTCTCATCCCTCATCTTGGGTGTCAATCTAGTAAACTTTTACTGCCTCCAAAGCAAGTTCTTGAAGATGGATACCAAAATTGCACACAGTATTCCAAGTGTGGTCTCGTGGTTTTACGAAAGGGAAATCCTGTGACAAATTTTAGAGTTTTTTTTCTAGATGTAACTGGTAGGGTAAAAGGGGAACCAGAAACTGTAGTATACTTGGATTTCCAAAAGGCCTTTATGGTGCCACACAAAAGGTTAATAAAGGTTAAGATAAGGGCTCATGGAGTTGGAGATGATATATTAGCATGAATAGAGGATTGGTTAACTGACAGGAAGCAGAGAGTAGGGATAAACAGGGAATTTTCAAGTTGGCAGACCGTGACTAGTGAAGTGTCACAAGGATCACTGCTGGGGCCTCAGCTAGTTATAACCTATATTAATGACTTGGACAAAGTAATGTATCTAAGTTTGCTGACCATACAAAGCTAGGTGGATATGCAAAATGTGAGAACAATGCAAAGAGATATAGATAGGTTAAGTGATTAGGCAACAAGGTGGCAGATGGAGTATAATGTGGGGAGGTGTGAGGTTATTAATTTGGTACGAACATATGAATTAGGAGCAGGACTAGGCCACTTGGCCCCTCGAGCCTGCTCCACCATTCAATAAGATCATTGCTGCTCTGATTGTAACCTTGACTTCACATTGCCACCTACCCTGAAAACCTTATCAAGAATTTATCTCCTTCTGCCTTAAAAATATTCAAAGACACCGCTTGCACCGCCTTTTGAGGAAGAGAGTTCCAAAGACTCATGACCCTCTGAGAAAAAATTTCTCCTCATCTCCTGTCTTAAATGGGCGACCCTTATTTTTAAACAATGATAACCAATTCTAGATTCTCCCACAAGAGGAAACATTCTTTCGACATCTACCCTATCAAGACCCCTCAGAATCTTGTGTTTCAATCAAGTCGCCTCTTACTCTTGTAAATTCCAGTGGATACAAGCCTAGCCTGTCCAAACTTTCCTCCTAAGACAATAAGCCCATTCCAGGTATTAGTCTGGTAAACCTTCCCTGAACTGCTTCCACTGCATTTACATTCTTAAATAAGGAGACCAATGCTGTACACAGTACTCCAGATATGATCTCACCAATATCCTGTATAGCTGAAGCATAACCTTCCTAATTTTGTATTCATTTCCCCTCTCAATAAATGATAACATTCTATTAGCTTGCCTCATTACTTGCTGAACCTGCATATTAACCTTTTATGATTCATGCACTAGGACAACCAGATCCCTCTGCATCTTCGAGCTCTGCAATCTCTCACCGTTTAGATAATATGCTTTTTTATTCTTCCTGCCAAAGTGGACAATTTCACATTTTTCCACATTATACTCTATTTGCCAGATCTTTGTCTATATCCCTTTGTAGACTCTTATGTCCTCTGCACAACTTACTTTCCTACCTATCTTTGTGTCATCAGCAAATTTAGCAACCATACCTTCGGTCCTTTCATCTAAGTCAGTTATATCAATCATAAAAAATTGAGGCCCCAGCACTGATCCCTGTGGCACACCACTCATTATATCTTGCCAACCAGAAAATGACCCATTTATACCTACTCTCCGTTTCCTGTTAGCTAACTGATCCTCTATCCATGCCAAAATGTTGCCCCACCCTACACCATGAGCTTTTATTTTCTGCAATAACCTTTGAAGTGGCACCTTATCAAATGGCTTCTGGAAATCTAAGTACAGTACATACACTGGTTCCCCTTTATCTACAGCACGTTACTTCTTCAAAGAACTCCAATAAATTGGTTAAACATGATTTCCCTTTCACAAAACCCTGTTGACTCTGCCTGATTACTTTGAATTTTTCTAAGTGCCCTGCTATAACATCTTTAATAATAGCTTCTAACATTTTTCCTATGACAGATGTTAAGCTAACTGGCCTGAAGTTTCCTGCTTTCTGCCTCCCCCTCTTTTTGAATAAAGGAGTTACATTTGCTATTTTCCAATCTAATGGAACCTTCCCCAAATCCAGGGAATTTTGGAAAATCAAAACCAACTATCTCACTAGCCACTTCTTTTAACACCCTAGGAAGAAGTCCATCAGGACCCGGGAACCTGTCAGCCTGCAGCTCCAACAATTTGCTCAATACTACTTCCCTGGTGATGGTAATTTTCTTGGGAGTTCCTCCCTCCCTTCCGTTTCCTGATTTAACAGCTATTTCTGGGATGTTACTTGTAACCTCTATAGTGAAGACCAATGCAGAACATCTGTTCAATTCATCTGCCATCTCCTTATTTTCCCTTATTAATTCCCCAGACTCACTTTCTATAGGACCAACACTCACTTTTTAAAAAATATCTATAGAAACTCTTACTATCTGTCTTTATATTTCTTAACAGCTTTCTCTCTCACTCTAATTTTCCCTCATTATTAATCTTTTAGTCATCCTTTGCTGCTTTTTATGTTCTGTCCAAACTTCTGACCTGCCACCCATTTTTAACTTTCTTGTTGGAATGTGTATTCTGAAATATCCCCTTAAATGTCTGCCACTGCATCTCTATTGACCTATTCCTTAATCTCCTTTGCCAGTTCACTTTTGCTAGCTCATGCCCTCATAATTGCCTTTATTTTAAGTTTTAAAATACTAGTTTTAGATCCACTCTTCCCTCCCTCAAATTGAATGTAAAATTCAATCATCATATGATCACTGCTGCCTAGGGGTGCCTTCACTATGAGGTCATTAATTAATCCTATCTCTTGCACAATACCAGGTCTAGTATAGCCTGCTCTCTGGTTGGCTCCAGAATGTGCTGTTCTCAGAAACTATCCTGAAAAACATTCTATGAACTTCTTATCTAGACTATCTTTGCCCATCTGATTTTTCCAAACTGTGTAGATTAAAATCCCCCATGATTATGTTCCTATTTTTCTGACAAGCACCCATTATTTCTTGCTTTATTACCCCGTCCGACCATGTAGTTACTGTTGGGGTGCCTGTACACCACACCCACAAGTGACTTCTTGCCTTTATCATTTCTCATCTCAACCCAAATTACTTCTACATCCTGGTTTCCTGAACGTGGGTCATCCCTCTCTATTGTGCTAATACCATCGTTAATTGATAGAGCCACTCCTCCACCTTTTTCCTAGTAATAAGAATAGAAAAGCAGGATATTTATTTCAAAGGCATGAAACTTTTAAATGTTGATGTTCAGAGACACTTGGGTACATTGTACAAGGAGCAATGATAGCACAATGTTCAATACCATTCGTAACTCCTCAGAGACTGAAGCAGCTAGTGTCCAGATGCAGGAAGACCTGGACTACATCCATGGCTTAGACTGATGAGTGGCATTGCATACATTGAATCCCCCACTATCAACATCCTGGTGATTGCCATTGACCAGAAACTGAACTGAACAAGCCACATGAATACTGTGGCTACAAATCAGGGGCTGGAAATTCTGCAGTGGGTAACTCCCCTCCTGATTCCCCAATGCCTGTCCAACACCTACAAGGCACAAGTCAAGAATGTGATGGAATACTCTCTACTTGCCTGGATGGGTGCAACTCCAACAACACTCAAGAAGCTCGACACCATCCAGGACAAAGCAGCCCACTTGATTGGCACGTCATCCACCAATATTCGCTCCCTTTACCACCGACGCACAGTGGCAGCAGTGTGTACCGTCAACAAGATGCACTGCAACAACGCACCAAGGCTCCTTTAGGCAGCATCTTCCAAACCCATGACCTTTACCACCTAGAAGGACAAGGGCCGCAGATGCATGGGAACACCACCACCTGCAAGTTCCCCTCCAAGCCACATACCATCCAGACTTGGAACTATATCACCATTCCTTCACTGTTGCTGGGTCAAAATCCAGGAACTCCCTTCCTGTTGGTGTACCTACACCTTAAGCACTGCAGCGATTCAAGAAGGCAGCTCACCACCACCTTCTCGAGCAATTAGGGATGGGCAATAAATGCTGGCCTAGCCAGTGACACCCATATCCCATGAACAAATATGAAAAAAAGCAATTTGGACGGTAAATGGTGTGTTAGCTTTATAGTAAGGGTCTGGAATACAAGAACAAGGAAGCCTTGCTACAATTATACAGGAACAAAAACAAGAAATGCTGGATTCACTCAGCAGGTCTGGCAGCATCTGTGGAAAGAGAAGCAGAGTTAACGTTTCGGGTCAGTGACCCTTCTTCGGTCACTGACCCGAAACGTTAACTCTGCTTCTCTTTCCACAGATGCTGCCAGACCTGCTGAGTGAATCCAGCATTTCTTGTTTTTGTTTCAGATTTCCAGCATCCGCAGTATTTTGCTTTTACAATTATACAGGACTTTGGTGAGACTACACCTGGAGTAATTTTGGTCTCCATTTGTAAGGAAAGATATACTCGCCTTGGAGGCAGTACAGAGAAGATTCGCTAGATTGGTTCCTGGGATGAGAGGGTTGACCTATGATTGATTATAGTATGAGTAAATAAGTATATTAGCTGTACTCTCTGGGGTTTTGTAGAATGAGATGTGATCTCATTGAAACATATAAGATTCTGAAGGGGCTTGATAGGTGGTTCCCCTGCTTGGGGAATCTAGGACATGGGGGCACAGTCTCAGGATAAGGTGCTGATCATTTAGGACTGAAATGAAGTGAATTTCTTCACTCAAAGGGTTGTGAATTTTTGGAATTATCTCCCCCAGAGGGTTGCGAATGCTCCGTCATTGAATATATTTGAGGCTGAGATGGACAGATTTTTGGTCATTTGGAAATCGGATATGGGAAGCAGATGTGAAGATGGAGTTGAGGCAGAAGATCAGCTATGATATTGAATGGCATAACTTTTTAAGGAAGCAAACTTAACTGTTGAAGTATTAATGTTTTTCTTTCAGATAATAAAAGCTTACATCATATGGCCCATGAACGTCTCGGAGAGCTGTTAAGAGTGTTAAAGGTAGTGATTAACAAGCATCAGTCGTTAAATTCAGTGGACATTCTAAGTGCAACAGGGACAGTCATTTCTAAAGTAAAAGGTAAGATCGAACAGTTTTTTTAACTGCACCGAAGTATGTAAAACAGTATAGCAAATGATTTAACTTAAACTGTCGAAAGGGAAGATGTGAGGGCATTGGAGAATGTACAGAAAAAATTCACGAGGATGGTTCCAGGAATAGATTTTGCAGAATTGTTACATTGCAGAAGGAGGCCATTCGGCCCATCGTATCTGCACTGCCTCTCCGAAAGAACAATTCAGCTTTGTGCCATTCCCCGCCTTCTCCCCTGCATATTCTTCCTTTTGAATGCTTTAATTGAACCTGACTTCATCACACTCACTCTCTCAGGCAGCGCATTCCAGACCTTAACCACATTCTGAGGAAAAACTTTTTCACACATGTTGCTTTTGCTTCTCTTACCCATTACTTTAAATCTGTGCCCTCTCGTTCTCGATCCTTTCACGAGTGTGAACAGTTTCTCCCTATCTACTCTGTTCAGACCGCTCATGATTTTGAATACCTCTATCAAATCACTTCTCGGCCTTCTTCTCTAAGGAAAACATCCCTAACTTCTCCAATCTATCTTCGTAACTGAGTTCCTCATTCCTGGAACCATTCTCGTGAATTTTTTCTGTACACTCTCCAATGCCCTCACATCTTCCCTAAAGTGCGGCGTCCAGAACTGGACACAATACTCCAGCTGAGGCCGAACTAGTGTCTTTTATAAGTTCAACATAACTTCCTTACTCTTGTACTCTATGCCCCTATTAATAAAGCCCAGGATATTGTAATGAACATGGGCGCAGGAGTAGGCCATTCAGTCTGTCCAGCCTGCTCCATCATTCAATTCGATCATGGCTGATTTAACTACCTCAAAACCACTTTCCTGCATTATCCCCATATCCCTTGAGGTCATTTTGTATCCAGATAGCTATCAATTTCTGTCTTGAACGTGCTCAGTGATTGAGCTTCCATAGCCCTCTCGGGTAGAGAATGCCAAAGATTCACCACCCTCGGAGTGTAGAAATTACTCTTCTTCTTAGTCTTAAATGGCCTACCCCTTATTCTGCGACTACGGCCCCTGGTTCTAGAATCATCAGCCAGGGGAAACATCCTATCTGCATCCACCCTGTCACATCCTGTAAGAATCTTGTAAGTTTCAATGAGATCACCTCTCATTCTTTGAAACTGTAGAGAATACAGACCCAGTTTCTGTAATCTCTCTTCATAAGACAATCCTGCCATCCCAGGGATTAATCTGGTGAACCACCATTGCGCTCCTCCTATGGCAATTATATCCTTCCTTAGGTAAGGAGATCAAAACTGTACACAATACTGCAGGTGCAGTCTCACCAAAGCTCTTATACAATTGCAGCAAGATTTCTTTACTCCTGTATGCTTTATTAACTGCTCTGTCAACTTGTCCTGCCACCTTCAATGACTTATGTGCATATACACCCAGGTCCTTCTGCTCCTGCACCCCCTTTAGAATTGTACCCTTTATTTTTCTTGTCTCTCCATGTTCCTCCTACCAGAATGAATCACTTCACATTTCTCTGCAGTGAACTTCATCTGCCACCTGTCTGTCCATTCCACTAACTTGTTTATATTCTTTTGCAGTTCTACATTATCCTCACAGTTCACAATGCTTCCAAGTTTCGTATCATCCGCGAACTTTGAAATTGTGCCCTGTACACCAAAGCCAAGGTCATTGAGATATATCAGGAAAAGCAAGGGTCCCAACTCTGACCTTTGGGGAACTACACTACAAACCTTCCTCCAGCCTGAAAAACATCCATTAACCACTACTCTTTGTTTCCTGTCACTCAGCCAATTCCATATCCATGTTGCTACTGTCCCTTTTTATTCCATGAGCTATAACTTTGCTCACAAGTCTGTTGTGTGGCACTGTATCAAATGCCTTTTGAAAGTCCACGTACACCACACCAACATTGACCTCATCAACCTCCTCAAAAAAACTCCAGCAAGCTAAACATGATTTTTCCCTTGAGAAATCTATGCTGCCTTTCTTTAATTAACCCACATTTGTTCATGTGATTTGATTTTGTCCTGAATTATTCTTTTCCAGAAGTTTCCCCACCACCAAAGTTAAACTGACTGGCCTATAGTTGCTAGGCTTATCTTTACACCTTTTTTTGTACAAGGGTTTAATGTTTGCAATTCTCCAGTCCTCTGGCATCATCCCCGACTCTAAGGAAGACTGAAAAATTATGGGCAGTGCCTCTGCGATTTCCACCTTCAGTATCCTTGGATGCATCTCATCTGGTCCTGGTGCTTTATTCACTTTAAGTACTGACCGCCTATCTAATATGTTCTCCTCATCAAGTTTAAACCTTTCTAGTGTCTGAATTACCTCTGTTAGCTGCCAGTTTCTTTTCATGCTCTCTCTTTGCTTGTCTTACTTTTTCACTTCCCCTCTGGACCTTCTATATTCAGCTTGGTTCTCAATAGTATTTTCTACCTGGCATGTGCACATGTTTTCTTCTTTATCTTAATCCAGGGAGCTCTGGATTTGTTTACCCTACCTTTCCCCTTTGAGGGAACATACCTTGACTGTGCCTGAACTATCTCCTTTGAAGTGTTCAGCTATTGTTTTTCCTGCCAACCTTTGACTCCAATTTATTCGCCCCAGCTCCATTCTTACCCCATTGAAGTTGGTTTTCCCCCCGTTAATTATTCTTACTCTGGATTGTTCTTTGTCCTTTTCCATAGTCAGCCTAAACTTTACGATGCAATGATCACTGTCCCCTAAATGATCTTGATACTTGATCCACTTGGCCCACTTCATTCCCAAGAACCAGATCTAGCAGTGCCTCCTTTCTCGTTGGACTAGAAACATACTGCTGTAGAAAATTTTCCTGAACACAGTCTATTAACTCTTGCCCCTCACTGCTCTTTACACTACTACTGTCCCAGTCTGTGTTTGAATATTTAAGGTCCCCATTATAACTACCTTATAATTTTTGCGCATTTCTGTAATTTCCTTGCAAATTTGTTCCTCCACGTCCTTCCCACTAGTTGGTGGCCTATAGACAACACCGAGTAATGTAACTACACTTTTTTTTTTTGTTCCTTAGCTCCAGCCAAATTGATTTCTGTCCTCAACCCCTCTGGGATATCCTTTTTCTCCAGCACTGCAATGCACCCCTTAATCAATACTGTCACCCCTCCCCCTTTTTTTTTTCCCTTTCCTACCTTTCCTGAACATTTTGTATCCAGGAATATTCAATACCCAGTCCAGCCATTCTTTGAGCCAGGTCTCTATTATAACCGCAACATCATATTTCCACACTTCAATCTGCGCTTGTAACTGACCAATCTTATTAACAACACTCCGTGCATTCACCTACATGCACATTATTCCTGATTTAGACTTTATTACTTTCTCCCTTACTCTGACCCACCTAATAACTTACTATTCTCTACTCTACTGCTATCTGTCTCCCAGTATTCTGTGCACCATGGTATTCCTCTCTGATATTTCCTCCTGGTTTCCACACCCCGCCAAGTTAGTTTAAATCCTCCCCATTAGCGCAAGGAAATTTGTCCCAGCTCTGTTCAGGTGCAACCTGTCTAGCCTGTACAGGTCCCACCTTCTCCAGAACAGGACCCGGTGTCCCAGAAATCTAAAGACCTTCCCTCCTGCACCACCTTTCCAGCCACGCATTCATCTGCACTATCCTCCTATTTCTATACTCACTTGTGTGTGGTACTGGGAGTAATTCGGAGATTACTACTTTTGAGGTTCTGTTAAATGCTTGAAGTATACCTTGTGCATACGTCACAAGAGCATTGATTTATTTGAAAGCACAGTATACATTCCTGTAAAATTCTAGCTGAGCTGCTTTCCATTCACCTAGCCCCCTCTCTCTCATGCTGTGCGTCTCGTGCTGCAATGCTCCCTCCCATGCCCACACCCCCTTGCTCATGCTGCAACCACCCTTTGTCTTTTGCAATTTCAAGGCTGTAGAGTTTACAGATGACTTGTTCTGAAAGATTGATGCACAAGCAGACAGAACCATGTGTGCATTTTGGTACCCATTCTTAAATCATAGATTCTGTTTTTATATTCTAAATTCTTATGTCTGCATTTATAATGGAGTGCAGCACCAATGCTGGCAAGTGGCTGCAGTTGTAACCTGACAAGTTATATAGGAAGTTTCTATTATAAATGTGTAAATATAGGAATTTAGAATTGAGAAAGGTGACAAAGTGCAAGCAGATTTAATTTTTTTATTTCTGTAAAGATAGATGACAATCTATTTCCTGTTAATGTTGTAAAACAGTGGAATGCGTCTGTTTGGGAAAGCTACAAAAGGTGGTTTGTGTGGTTCGAGGTAGTCAACTAAGAAGTGTAGTTGAGCTAAAATAGCACCACCTAGTGGATTGGTGTCAAATCCTGATGTCCATTATTGGTCGGGTGGGGGGTAAGGAATTTGCATTATAAATGTTGACAAAATACTGACTTGGCTTAATATTTCGACAGGAAGTGTGCTCGAATACTGCACTTCTAAATTGCTTTGATTTTGTTTTTAAATTTGAGGCAATCATGCAAATAATATTTTAAGTGATTTGATTGCAAGATCAGCTTTTCAGCTGCTATTTTTACCCTTCAATCAACAATTATATATGTCAGTGGAATAGCATTCTTGCCTTTAGTTCAGAAGGTTGCATGTTCAAGTCACACGCCAGGGTGACCTGATCGAGGTGTACAAGATTATGAGGGGCATGGACAGGGTGGATAGGGAGCAGCTGTTCCCCTTAGTTGAAGGGTCAGTTACGAGAGGTCACGTTTAAGGTGAGGGACGGGAGGTTTAAGGGGGACTTGAGGAAGAACTTTTTTACCCAGAGGGTGGTGACTGTCTGGAATGCCTTGCCTGGGAGGGTGGTAGATGCAGGTTGCCTCACATCCTTTTAAAAAGTACCTGGATGAGCACTTGGCACATCATAACATTCAAGGCTATGGGCCAAGTGCTGGCAAATGGGATTAGGTAGACAGGTCAGGTGTTTTTAATGCATCGGTGCAGACTCGATGGGCCGAAGGGCCTCTTCACTATTATTCTGTGATTCTGTGACATAATCTAGTCTGAGGCTTCACAGCAGCACTTGGGGAAAGGAAAGGACTTGCATTTACATGGTGTCTTCCATGTCCACAAAAAGCAGGTCAAATCCAATCTGGCCAATTACTGCCCCATCAGACTACTCTTGATCATCAAAGTGATTGAAGCTATCTTCAGCAATGCTGTCAAGTCGCATTATACAGCAATAACCTGCTCTCCAATGCTCAGTTTGGGTTCTGCCAGGGCCACTCAGCTCCAGACCTCATCACAGCCTTGGCTCAAACATGGACAAAAGAACTGAATTAAAGAGGCGAAGTGAGAGTGACAGCCCTTGACATCAAGGCAGCATTTGACAGAGTATGGCATCAAGGAGCCCTAGTGAAATATAAATTGATGGGAATCAGAAGGAAAACTCTCCACTGGTTGGAGTCATGCCTATTGCAAAGCAAGGTGTTTGTGGTTGTTGGTAGCTATACATTTAAACCCTAGGACATTGCTGAAGGAGTTTCTTGGGGTAGTGTCCTAGACCCAACTAACCTCAGCTGCTTCATCAGTGACCCTCCCTCCATCATAAAGTCAGAAGTGGGGATGTTCACTGATTCTGAAAACTGTGCATTTGCGACTCTTCAGATACTGAAGCAGTCCCTCTCCACATGCAGTGAAACTTGGGCTGAGAAGTGACAATTAACATTTGCACCACACAAGTGCCAGGAAGTGACCATCTCCAATAAGAGAGAATCTAACCATTTTCCCTGACATTCAATGGCATGACCAACACTGAATTCCCACAGCAACATCCTGGGGGTTACCAAACTGAACTGGATGAGCAATATAAATACTGTGGCTACAAGAGCAGGTCAGAGGCTGGGAATTCTGTGGCAAGTGACTCCCCAAAGCCTGTCCACAATGCACAAATCAGGAGTGTGATGGAATACTCCATTTGCCTGGATGAGTGCAGTTCCAACAACACTCAAGAAGCTCAACACCATCCAGGACAAAGCAGCCCGCTTGATTGCCTCATTCACCATCTTCAGCATTCACTCCCTTCACCACCGGTGCACAGTGGCAGCAGGGTGTACCTCTACAAGCTGCACTGCAGCAACAAGTCATACATCATCCTGACTTGGAACTGTATTGCAATTCCTTCACTGTCGCTGGGTCAAAAACCTGGAACTCCCTCCCTAAGAGCACTGTGGGTGTACCTACACCAGATGGACTGCAGCAGTTCAAGAAGGCTGCTCGCCACCACCTTTTTCTAAGGCAGTTGGGGGTGGGCAACAAATGCTGCTCTTGCCAATGATGCTCTCATCCCATGAAAGAATAAAAATGTCATCAGGCTGCCCTAAAATACTAGTAGCCAATAAAGTACTTTTGAAGCGCAATCTGTATTGTACTATACCAAACAATGGCAGCTAGTTTGTGCACAGTGAGGCCCCACAAGCAGCAGTGAGGGAATAGCCAGATAATATATTTTTGCTGGTGTTGGTTGAAGACTAAATGTCAAATAGTGCATGGTATCTTTTACATTCACCTGAGAGATCAGATATCTCATCCAAAAGATGGTATTTCCAATGGTATGATTAGTAATGCACTGAACTTTCAGCCCAGATTATAGAATTGTAGAAATGTTAAGGCACAGAAGGAGGCCATTCAGCCTGTTGTGTCTGCGCCGGCTGAAAAATCTCGCCGCCCAATCCAATCCCACCTTCTAGCACCTGGTCCATAGGCCTTGCAGGTTACACCACTTCTGGTGCATGTCGTGGTACCTTTTTAAATGAGTTGAGGGGTTCTGGCTCCACCACTATTCCTGGCGGTGAATTCCAGACACCCACAACCTTCTGGGTGAAAAGGTTTTTCCTCATGTCCCCTCTAATCCTTTTACCAATAACCTTAAATCTGTCCCCCTGGTAATTGACCTCTCCGCCAGGGGAAACAGCTCTTTCCTGTCTACTCTATCTAGGCCCCTCATAATTTTGTGCACCTCAATTAAGTCACTCCTCAGCCTTCTCTGTTCCAAGGAAAACAACCCTATCCGAGCCAAGCTTTCCTCATTGCAGCTACTTTCAAGCCCTGGCAACATTCTTGTAAATCTCCTCTGTATTCTCTCCAGAACAATTATGTCCTTCCTGTAATGTGGTGACCAGAACTGTATGCAATACTCCAGCTGTGGCATAACCAGCGTTTTATACAGTTGCAGTATTATATCCCTGCTTTTGTATTCTATACTTCAACCAATAAAAGAAAACATTCCATATGCCTTCTTCACTCTATCTAAATGTCCTGCCAACTTCAGGGACCTGTGGACATGCACTCCAAGGTGTCTCACTTCTTCTTCTACCCCTCTCAATACCCTCCTGTTTATTGTGTATTGCCTCACTTTGTTTGCCCTCCCCAAATGCATTACCTCACACTTCTCTGGATTGAATTCCATTTGCTGCTTTTCCACCCACTCAACCAAACCATTGATATTCTGGAGCCTGCAGCTATCGTCTTCACTATCAACTACATGACTAATTTTTGTGTCATCAGCAAATTTCCCAATCCTGGCTCCCACATTTAAGTCCAAATCATTAATATATACCACAAACAGCAAGGGACCCAACACTGAGCCCTGTGGAACGGCACTGGAAGCCGCTTTCCATTTGCAGATACATCCATCAACTACTACCCTTTGTTTCCGGTCACTGATCCAATTTTGGATCCATCCTGCCACATTCCCTTGTATCCCTTGGGCTTTCATTTCTCTGACCAGTCTGCCATGTGGGACCTTGTCAAATGCCTTACTAAAATCCATGTAGACCACATCCACTGCACTACCCTAATCAATCTTCCTTGTTCCTTCCTCAAAAAACTCAATTAAGTTAGTAAGACATGAGCGTCCCTTAACAAATCTATGCTGACTATCCCTGATTAATCTGTGCCTTTCTAAGTAACAGTTTATCCTGTCCCTCAGAATTGATTCTAATAATTTACCCACCACTGAGGTTAGACTGACCGGCCTATAATTATTTAGCCTATCCCTCGTACCCATTTTAAACAATGGTATAACGTTCGCAGACCTCCAATCCTCTGGCACCTCGCCCGTATCCAGTGAGGATTTGAAGATGATACTCAACACATCCGCTGTTTCCTCCCTGGCTTCCTTTAACAACCTGGGATGCAATCCATCCGGCTCTGGCAATTTATCCACTTTCAAGGATGTCAGACCCTCTAATACTTCCACTCTGATCATGCTAATCGTATCTAATATTTCACACTCCTCTTTTACTACAATGTCTACATCAACCCTCTCCTTTTATGAAGACAGAGACAAAAAACACATTAAGAACCCTGCCCACATCTTCTGTATCCACGCAGAAGTTCCCTTGTATATTGCTGATGAGCCCTACCCTTTCCTTAGTTATCCTCTTGCTCTGAATGTATTGATAAAATATCTTTGGGTTTTCCTTGATTTTTGCCTGCCAATTTTTCATGTCCTCTCTTTGCTTTTCTAATTTCCTTTTTTACTTCACCCCTGCACTTTCTATACTCCTCTAAGCTTTCTCAAGTATTAAGTTATTTTGTGATCGTCATAAGCTTTCTTTTTCTGCTTTAACTTGCCCTGTAAGCCTCTAGATAACCAGGGGGCTCTAGATTTGGCAGTACTACCCTTTATCTTTGTGGGGACATGCCTATACCTGTAGAATCTCACTTTTGAATGCCTCCCACTGGCTTGCCACTGATTTTCCTTCAAGTAGCTGTATCCAGTCTACTTTTGCCAGATCACCCCTCAGTTTCATAAAATTTGCCTTCCCCCAATTTAGAACTTTTACTCCTGTTTTATCTTTGTCCTTTTCCATGATTATGCTAAAACTAGCTGTATTATGGTCACTGTCTCCAAAATGGTCACCCGCTGCTACTTCATCTTCTTGCCCAGCTTCATTACCGAAGGCTAAATCTAGAATTGCGCCCCATCTCGTTGGGCTTGTTACATGCTGGCTAAAATAGTTCTCTTGAATACAGTTCAAGAATTTTGTGCACTCTGTGCTCTTCACACAGTTTGTATCCCAGTTGATATTAGGGTAGTTGTTTTCAAGTTGTGTTCAGGTTTCTTGTAGTAGCAATTCCTGTGGGTTAGTTGCCAGACCAAGAATTGGCAGTGCACACATCTGATCACATAAGTGGAACTAGGAAGTGAAATTGGCCAGAGGCCTTCGTTATCATGAAATAGGCAAGCTGCCAGTGCTGCTTCCATTATCAACTGGCAATTTGTCCAATCTGGGGCTTGATTATCCAGCATTCCTAATGATGTTAAAGACATCCAGCATCTCTTAAAGGGAGATGCACTTTGCCTACAGGCAACTGGAAGGCAACTCCGGAGATAGCAGAATGATGCTTCAAGGACCCCATGTGTTATGGATTGCAATGAAGGCCCTGATTGAGGAGGTCAACAGGAGAAATAATGTGCTCTTCCTATCGAGCAGCAGGAAGATATCCTGCCCAACCTCTTGGCAGCAGTGAGCCAACTGCCAGGGGACATCCGTGCCATGAGTATCGCACCATGGGTCTGACTGCAATGCTAAAAGAAGTTTAATGACCTTGCCCAGGGATACTAAGGTAAAACTCCTGACTCCTATCTCTCATAACCCTGTAATATCTAAAATACTAACTTTCCCTTCCCCCATTACCAGCACTCTTCTCCGTTCACTGAAGCACATTATGCTTCACACATCTCTTCACTATTATGCCTTCCTCTCAACTCTGCCTCCCTTCATACAGCAGAACCATTATTCAACTTTGAAACAACCTTTTAAAGCATCTTCTCTCGCTCTCCTGCAAGCTCTTTTGCTCGATCTCGCACATTTGTTGCCCATCCCTAATTGCCCTTGTCGTATTGCTTAGCTACTACTAACCTTTTTTTATTTCTTGCAGGCAAAGCTAGTGAATACTAGTGGAGGGCAGGAGGAGAAAAAGCATCTATTCAGGTCCTCTTTCCCCAATCAAGGAGGAAGTAATGCAGATTGTGGGGGCAGGTCGCATCAGGGGTTTTGCAAGTGGCAAAGCTGAAAGAATGCGTCCTACGCTGTCCTGAAATAACAGGACACAATGCATGACCAAGTGTAACTCCCTCCAGCAGCCGCTCCCCTGTATCTGCTTATCCTTAGCACTAAAAGCTAATCATTGCCCTTCTCTTCATTTGCAGTTTAACGAAATATAGAACAGCCAGAGGCAGTGGAGGAGATAAAAAGAATCAGTCAAGCTGGTACAGCATCACTCAACCTTACATTAGCAAGCACCAGCTCAGAGACTGGTACTACATATACATTAAAGGACAAGCTTAGAGGGTTTTGCACTGGGCGATTCACCAAACACTGGAGCATGGGCAGAGGGTGTGGGCCAATCCATCCAGGCAGCTTGTCGAAGAGAGAATTTGTATCTTAGCACTGCTGCAGAAGCACAGTTGAAGATCTCGAGGGCAAAGCCTACAGACTCAATAATTCCTACTCGAGTGCACTGGGCAACCTGCCAGAGAGAGTGTGCACAGAGCTTGGAGGAGTTCAGCTCTGGATTATGTGGGATTGTCCAGCATGCATTCAGACCATGCAGACGATTGTAGGAAGTGAATGATGGAGTCACCAGTGGCAGTTTTGTTGGGAGCTCAGACTGCTACCATTTTGGCTCTGGGGTCTAACATCTCCTCAACTTTCACTCCATGAAGTAGAGCATAGATAGTGGGCTTCCAGAGCATCACTACAGACAGACGCTCTGTTCTCACACTGACTGAGCATTTGGAGTGTAGAGATGCAGCCCCGTAATGAGAGGCTCATGCTGTCCCTTCTCCGGATGATAGCCTGACTGCTCCTCTGTTAGAGTTTGACCCCGTGCCTTTGTTGCTTCCACATAGCTAGTTGGCCCAGACTGCCCTGGACATACCAACACAGCAGTCTGTAGCTGACTCTCAAGGCCCAGAGCTGCGATGCCACTTACTGTGGCCAAATTAAGTGCCTCCAGTGAATGATTATCAGCCTTTCACCTCCCAGGCTCCTGCGACAGGGGAACTATCTGCAAGGAACCCTAAAAAATGTAAGCAAGCACAAAGGCCAGGCACTATGGGATTGTGCTAGGGCAATTTTACTTCAATATTAAGAGGAGGAAGAAGTTGTAAATCTACAATATGTGCAATTTGAAGAGATTATATTTGCTTTGTACTGATATTTGTCTTCATAATCATAGTTCTGAGAGAGGAAGACCAATGAAGTAGAAGTGTTGAGGTATTCAGAAGATTGGTAACAAGAGTGGGTCAAATGTTGAGACTGTTGGTGTACTGGTTTGCAGAGGAAAATCTCTAAAATAACTTGGGTTGTAGCTCTGGCAGCTGATGGTGCTGCTTACCTTGGTCTTCCTCATCCCCTATTCATCTTGCTCCTGCACTATTTCCTCCTGTGGTGCTTCACCCCTGTGAGTGGCATAGTTGTGTAGCATGCAGCAAACCACTACAAATCTGGAGACTTGCTCACGGCTATACTGCATGGATCTTTCCACACACTCAAACCATTGTTTGAGGACACCTATGTTTGTTCAGTGAGAACTTTGGTTTGACTATGATTTTCATTCTATCTGCACTCCATGTCTGTGTCTGTTGGAAGTTATAAACCAAAATCAAGCCTTTGGCCTCTACGTGGATGAAACTTGCATACATTTTTATTACTAACTTGCTTCAAAGTTTAGTGACTTTAAGAATTCTGTCCTTTTTTGTGTGCTACATTTTTAAATGTTTGTATTCCTGTGCCCTCATTTTGGCAAAGTTGATATTGTCTGTCTTGCTGGTAAATGAGCGATTTTAGGTTTGAGGTAAAGAAATAAGACTTGATCATTTCTCAATAGTATTTTTGCAACTTTGATTTACTTGCACTTAGCCAACAATCAGATATGGGTAACAGCAGATAATCAGTCATTTGAGCCAGTTGTGTTTTCTGCTCTGCATACAGGCAAACTTTTTCAGGTATGATACCCAAAATGTGACACTTTAGGTGTGAAGCTTCTGAGATCATTAGAAAAGTGTGATGCATTGGACAAAGCACTTGATGCAAGATTTTTTGAATTTGTATGTAGATAGAAGATATGATTTCTAAAAGCCTCTTTTTTTTTTTTAAAAAAAAGTACTGTTTGTATTAATGTAATAGGTCTGTAATCCATTGCAGTCATGCTCCTCCATTTACACCAGAAACATGGAACAAAGCAAAGTGGGAATAGGCCAAGAATAGGGCAGACTTGGTGAATGATGTTCCAGAAGTGGTATCTGAAATCCATAAACCACTGCTGGTAATTTTGTGTGTACTCTAAATATATTTTAAAAGAAAACTGGGTGTGGTTATGTTTATGAATTTGGCCAAAGATTCTATGCTACTCAGGAAGTTATGGAAAAATTTGCAGGGAGTTGCTGGAAGCTTTGGATGTCTGCTAAATAAGTTTTGGCAGTTGTGAAGATGTGACAAAATATCTAACCACAAATTACAGTTTTCCCTTTAAAAAAAAAAAATTCAAATTGAAGTTGTTTTTCAGGCGTAATGCTTATGCTTGTAGCTTAGATTGCACACATCTGAATAAAAACTGCAGGAAGTTTGTTTCCTTAAAGCAAAACTTGTTGAGATCAAAGGACTAAAAGCAAAAACTTCTAACAGAAGCCTTCCTGCTGCAGGAAAAAAAAGTCTCCCAGTTTACTTATTCTGCAGTTTGACTGGTAACATTTGTAAGTGAGGTGCCAAATTAGGAGTTTTGGCAACAGCTTTTACGATCCACCTGAGCTCTTTACAGTGAACCATTATTGCATAATTATTAATGAAATGAGATTGAGCAAATAAGCTCTTGTGTAGTTTACTAAGGGTAAGTGATTTATGAAGGCGAGTGAGTATTCAGGCAATTTGTGGTACATTTTTGAGTTTTATTCCAAACTTCAAAGTTTGCTCTTCCTGTGGGGTAGTAGGGGGAGAGGAAGGAAGTAAGCATTAGATTGTAGTAGCCAGCTCCTGTGGATGTGAGGTCTTTACAGTAAATTTTTATACAGGTTTATAGACCTGAAGAATCTTTCTTTCCCTACAGCATTGCCTTTTGTTCAGTAATGATTGCATTGTAGATCCTTCAGAGGAAGTTAATTAAAGAGTACTTGGTTGTGCTTATTTACATTACTGTTCACCCATTAGTGTGTTCAGTGACACAGGAAACTGGTGCCTTGACAAGATTGCAGTCCTAATTTCAGTATGACAGAAGTTCCGAGTGGATCTGAGCATTTTACTTATTCTTGGAGGAAGAATGATTTGTGCATTTTATCAGTGGATTTTGTTATAACTGTGTTGGTATGATCCACTTAGTTATATATTCTCTTTTTGATAGGTTTTTTTGTTGAGACTCTCCATGAAGTTACAGTAAGCTAATTTTGTAGATGCATATTTAAAGTTGAAAATGCTTCAGTGCTTATTTAATTGGTGTATGTTCAGTGAGGTTGATTGGTTAGTCTTTACTGTATATTCATGGAATGAATGTTAATAGTTACCTTGTACTGTTATAATGAACTATATTTCCCCTCAGGTGCAAACTACAATGAAGTAAATGAAGACAAAAGAGAGCATTTCAGTGAAATATTTGCTTCTATTGACACTTTGGCATTCACATTTGGTAATGTGTAAGTAAAACAACCTTTAGTGTAGGTTTGACTTTCCTTTTCTAACCTGTGTGTACCTATTTATGGATATTTTAGGCTCAAATAATGTTGATAAAGCTGAAATAATGTCTGAAAGTATGTTTTTTAAAAAAAAAAATAATTAAAATGAAAAATCTCATTGCATCAGTTGTCTCATTTAACTGTTCAGGTTAGCAGTTGTGTTTTTCCGCTGCTTCTCATCTCCTACTTCCATTTTTTTTGTTCTGTCAGTTCTTGTTAGAATGTAGGTCCACGAGCATTAATAGCCCTGCAGTCATTTCCCGAAGTATAATGTGAACTTATACTGTGAATCTCAGCAGGCTATTCAGCTACTGCAGTCAAACCCAATCCTGTGCTCAGGCTACATCTGCTTATGAGCACTTTACAACTAGTCACTGGTTAGTGATTAGCAATGTAAACCCCAACTGTTTTTTTTTTTTCAACCCATCCTTATGTCTCGTCAATTGTAGTAGCCTAATCACTATCGAGGTTAAAACATAAAACCAATTCAGCACAGACTGCAAAATGAACCTGGAGCCTTATGTCCTGTAAGATTTAATGCTGTGCGTGGCGCTTTTATCCACTAAACTATTAAGGCAACTGCATTTCTGTGTTTTTAAGAGGGTTTAGACATGGAAATTGCAAATGAGCATCAGGTGAAATTGATGCTTCAATGTTAAAGGTGACATTTTGTGTACTTTTTGTTTTCTAGGATTACTAGAACCTTTTGAAGTACCTTTTTCATGAGCTACTATGAGAATAAATTTGTTTTTTCAGTCTCTTTTATGAAACACAATTTGTGCTTAACGTGAATAGTAAAGCAAATGTTATAACCAGAGCATCAAAGCTCAAAGGATTTTTTTGCAAGAATATCCTCACTTTCATTTTGATTTTATATCTGCATTTTGTAACTGCCTTAGGGTTGTTGCTTTACCATATCCTGTTTATAGCTGCAAATTTAAAATGGCTGGGTCATGCAACAAATCCTCTGGTAGCTTAGAGCTGTAGTTAAACCACACAGAATGTGAGCAGTCTAATTTTAAAATTTCCAATTACTGAAAAAAGCACTCTGGTTTTGTAAATGTATTTAGTTCCAAACGTAGGCTGTAGATTACCATTGTTGGCACTTGGTTTGTGTAATGTATTAGTGCTATTGTGCCACTCTTAATTCAATGTTTCCAAAACTGTCTCTACCAGGGACATACTTTATCTCACCCTAGTATTATATTGCTCAAATTGCTCTCTGGCATCCCAACTTTAGAATGCCCAAAACTATATTCATAATGAATCTTCACTTTAAAGAGTGTAATATGAAAATATTACATCATGCCATACACATGCACACCTTTCTTTTAATTCTTTCAGCATCACTGATTAGAGAAGTGAAATTTGGAATTGTGGAGGTGTCCAAAGTATTTGAAAAGTATAACTGACGCTGAGCAGTTTAGCTGAAAATATAAAAGGGAATACTTGAGGGTGCTGTATAAAACTCTAAAAGGGAGCATGATTAAAATTTTGTCTCGCACTTTGTTGTGTACTGCTTTGCAAGATATATTATGTAGTTGTATAAGTTACTGACTTTTTCAGAAGCAAGGGAATGAAGAAAATTGAAAGTCTGCTTAAAGAACTAAGGAAAATATAACTCAAATCTTTTAATCAAACAATTTTAACTTGCAGCATTTCAGACTTTCTCATGGGGGACGTGGACTATAGTTCATCTATGGGACTCCCGCTGAATGGGAGAAGCCGCGTAAGTTCACAATAACTAGAAGCAGTTGTGATCCACAGTTGATATAGGACGTGATGCTGACATTCGTTTGCTAAATCAAAAGTGGCATGTTTATAGGATTATAGAATCTTAAAGCACCAAAGGCAGCCTCTTGGTCCATCATACTACTTTTGAAAGAGCTACCTAATTAGTCTGACTTCACTGCTCATTCCCTTTTAGTCCTGCAATTTTCTCCCCTTCAAGTATATATCCAGTTCTCTTTGAAAGTTACTGTTAAATCTGTTTTCACCACCTTTCC
The DNA here is from genome assembly GCF_036365525.1 of Heterodontus francisci. NCBI lineage: Eukaryota > Metazoa > Chordata > Chondrichthyes > Heterodontiformes > Heterodontidae > Heterodontus > Heterodontus francisci. Next base: position 25,028,792 of record NC_090378.1, on the reverse strand, counting down.
AGGTAGTGAATTCCAGATCATAACTTGCTGTGTGTTTTGTTTTAACTCATCATCTCACCTCTGGCTCCTTTGCCAATTACTTTTATAGCGGTCTCTGCTGGTTACCTGCCACTGGAAACAGTTTCTCCTTATTTACTCTATCAAATACAATGCTTCTATTAAATCTCCCCTTGACCACCTCTGCTCAAAGGAGAACCATTCCAATTTCTCTAGGCAACAGACCTGTCCTGATTGGAGCATGATCAGAAAGCACTTTCAGATATTGACTGTGTTTATTGCACTGTACTGGCATATACACGCCACTTTCTATGAAGTTTGGTTAGCATACTTCAGCCCAAAAGATACGTATGTACGTAATGTGTATGCTGAATGTGTAATTGTTGCTTGAGCATTTATTAGATAACCCATGTCCATTGTTTACATCATACCTGATGCAGAAACTAAAATTTGATTCAACTTGATGGCTTGGTATTGTTTTTGCATACTTATTTTCATACTGTTTATATGTCATACATCTATTACAGGCTTAAGGAACACTTGTTAAAGGAGCTTTAGCTGTTAAATGAAAAACTATTTAAAACTTGCCTGCTGACAGATGGTTCTGTTAATTTGGACTTTGACTGTTCAAATATGAAGTGCTTCTTCTCAGCTCTGTAAAATTAGTGATGATGACTAATTTCTTTCTTTTTAATTTAAAAGTCTTATGAAAATCTGTCTGTGGGATCTGGAGGATCAATTCAGGAAAAGGATGACCTACAAGGTACCAATTAGTTTTTTTTTTTTAAAAACTTTTAAAATCTAATATTCCAAGAAGTTTTATTTTCCATGTACAAATTGGCTACCACATTTCCTACATTACAATAGTGAATACACTTTAAAAGATATTTAATTGACCATTTGGAATGTCCTGTGGCTGTGAAAGGCAGTACATAAATACTAGTTTTCTTTCTTTCACCCCCACAATATCTGTTCTTGCAAATCTATTAGAAATTTTCACTTCACTGTTATGATCCTGTGATAAAGAAAAAAAAAAAGCACTTATAAGTTTGGGGTCTACCAAGTGCTTGGTGCTTGAGATGGTTCCAATTTATTTTTTTTCCTCCTATTCACACCTCTTCAGAATTCAGTTCAATTAGACCATCTTTATCGATCGCGTGAGGAGGAGTTGAGTGCAGTAAAACACATGTTCATTCGGAGCTAAATTGGCTGATGGAGTTGTTGCCTTGGAACCTTCTGCAAGTTTTGGTTACCTAATCGTGACCCATGGCTCCAGTGCCTGGATCAGGACCATATGGCCACTATCTGTCACTGAGATTATCCTGAGCACAATATAGATTCCGTATGTGCATCTTGCAATAACAGCGCCTTCATCATATCTCATCTTGAGTCCATTGGCTGCAATCCAGGAGTGACATCCTGGATCAAATGGATTTTGCTATCTGCCATCCTCTCTTTCTAGCCTGCTCTTTCCCCACCATGCAGTTGGCCGAAAAATTCATATCGGACAATTACTATATTGCAACCCATAGCAATCTCATCCAGAACATGTGAGCCATACTGGATGCAGCAGGATTTTGGATAGGCCCCATTTAGCCACTCCTGGTGGTGGTTTAGGTGCAAGCATACACTTCAATGAAATCACTCAGCATCTACCAAGAAGTCAAAGCTTAAGCAGTGCTTGGATCAAGAAGTTGTATGCACGATTCCATCCTAGATGTGGATAGTTTCCTGTCGGGTTCAAGTATTAATTTGTTTACTCTCCACCAAAATTAATTTGCTCAGATTCCTTTTCTTGATGGACATCTTAAAGGCACTGTATAATATATTATTGGCTGTTGAAAACATTGTGCATTAGTCTATCATGGTGATCTTCAGCCACATGTTAGGACAATTATCCAAATGTTGCTTCATGTGTCTTGGGACCTCTTTTAGGTTTTCCCCAGACTGGCAATGGAGAACGGTGGGGTTGCTGTTTGCAGGCAAGAAAATATTAAAGCAGATTTTATTTGCTTACATATCATAATTTTAAAGCATTCCCTGTATTGACACTCCCTTTAACTGGACCTGGATTTCAAGGGCCCATAGATGGATGGTTATTTTCTCTTTCAACAGTTTGGTCAGGTTACAAAACATCCCCTCCAAGGATTTTATGAGTAAGAAGACAGAATGAGGAAACCTGCTGTTCCCTCTACCCCCGCCCCAGTGATTTAATTTCATTTCACCCCTTGGATGCAAGTGAAGAGCCATATTTGATCATTCCACGGAGAGTAAATGTTCATTTCTTTGGATGGACAGGACGAATAGTAAGAGAAGACTGCACATGGTATGTTCTGAGATTAACATTTATTTAAGCACGCTGAGCTTGAACCTGACCCCTGGGTAGACATAAAAGATTCTATGGTACTTTTCACATCCTGACCACTCAACTTATCCCTCAACTAGCACCATTAAAATTAATTGGTCATTTATCTGTCACTTTTGCTGTGTGCAAATTGGCCATAGTTCCCTATATTTTTATAGCGACTACACTAAAGTACTATATTGGCTGTACGGGAAATTTTGAGATTGTGAAAGGCGCCATATAAATTCAAGTTCTTTCGTTTTAAGATGTACAATGATTTGATATGCATCACTGGTGTATCGGGGACCCAATCACAGCAAGATACACTAGATACCGTTTTCTTCCTCCAACTGCCACCAGGTGTCAGCCAGTATGCAGTTCTATAATTTTCTAAGTGATGACTTGCCTGAAAACAAACTAATTTGAGTTGGTTAGATAGGTTCAGCTAAAACAAATGAGAAACTTTGGAATACCAAATCAGTTAGCTCAGATCATCATGAGGCTATTAAAATAATGCGCTGTTGGCAGACAGAATAGTGAAGTATAAGGTTAGAATTCTATATGAATAGATTTGCTGTCTGAGGTGCAAAAGGTTGGAGGCACAGTAAGTCGTGTAGATGGGAGCAGGAAATTACAAAGGGACACATACAGACCAGGTGACAGTAAAGAAAACTATGGCAGTGGAATTCAGTGTGAGGAAAAGTGTGGTTATCTACTTTGGATTTGAGAAAGGTAAATTGGAATATTTTCTGAACAGCAAGAGCCTAGGAGCTGTGGTAGAGCCAAGGGATTTGGGTGTCAATAGGACCAATGTCCTCACAGAGAGGTTCACTATTGTGATTGGGGAGGGTTTATACTAAATTGGCAAGGGGATGGGCACCAGCATATAGAAGTTGAAGAATAAAGTGCATAAAGAAGTGAGTGTTGGTTAATACTAGAGAAGGTAAGAGTACCATATTAGATAGGAGCAGACTAAGAAAGACTACGAGGAATACAAGGACAAGAATGTATGAATGTAAATGCACAAAGTATGGTGAATAAGGTTGGTGAGCTACAAGCACAAATAGCTTTGTGGGAATATGATGAAGTGGCAATATCAGAAAGGTAGCTTAAAAATGAAGAGTGGGTGTTTAATATTCAGGGATACAAAGTGTTCAGAAAAGATGGGGAAGGAAAAAAAGAGGTGGGGTGGCAGTACTGATTAGGGAATACATTGTAGTGTTAGAAAGAGAGGATATCCTTGAGGGGGCAAGGACAAAATCAATTTGGTTCGAGTTGAGAAGCAAAAAGGGGATGATCATGTTCCGGGTATTCTATTCTAAATCGTGAGAGAGATGGAGGAGCAAATCTGCAGGGAAATCAGATATGCAAGAACAATAGAGTGATGATATTGGACTTTTATTACCCAAATAGCGATTGGGATAATGTTATAGTAAAGGGTAAAGAGTAGGAGGAATTTCTGAAATGTGTTAAGGAGAACTTCCTTGGTCAGTATATTTTGTTCCAGCAAGGAAGGAGGCATTGCTTGACCTGGTGCTGGGAAATGAGGTGGACTAAGAATGATCATATCATGAGGTTTAGATAAGGCATGAAGAACAGCAAGGAACAATCTAAAGTAGAACTTCTAAATTGGAAAAGGGCTAACTTCAATGGGATGAGAGGGGATCTAGCTAGGGTAAAATTGAACCAAAGACTGACAGGAAAAACAGTAATGGAACAACGGATGAACTTTGAGGATATGTTTCATGTACAGGCTAGGTACATTCCAACGAGGGTGAAAGGTAGGGGAACCAAAGGCAGGGCTCCTTGGATGATGAGGGAGATGATGAATATGATGAAAAAACAAGAGGGTGTATGATGTATGCCGGGTGAATTCTTCAAGCAAGAACCGGGCCAGGCCAAATATAATAAGTTGAGAAGGGAAATGAAGAGGAAAATAAGACTGGCAAAGAGAGAATATGGGAGTAGAATGGCAGTTAACATAAAAGGGAACCCAAAAATGTTCTATCCGCATGTATAGTAAGTCAGTAATAAGAGGCTGCGTGGTGCCTATTGGGGACAAAGAGGGTAATATATGCTTCGAGGTGCAGGACAAGGCTTAGAATACTTAATGAGTACTTTGTATCGGTGTTTATTAAGGAGGAGGGTGCTGACAAAATATTGGTAGAGGTAATGGATGGGGTGAGAATTGATAGGCAGGATGTACTGGAAAGGCTGGCTATGCTTAGTGGATAAGTCACCTGGTCTGGATGGCTGGCATCCCAGAATACTGAAGGGAGTGGGAGTGGAGATAGCAGAAGGGCGTGCCATAATCTTACAATCTTCCCTAGATATAGGAGAGGTGCCAAAGGATTGGAGAATGGCAAATGTGACCCCCTTATTCAAGAAAGGGTGTGAGGACATTCTTCGTAACTACAGGCCGGTCAGTTTAGCATCCGTAGTAGGAAAGGATTTAGAAACAATAATGGGGAAAAAAAATCAGCAGGCACTTGAAGTTTGAATTAATTAAGGAGAGCAAGCACAGATTTGTAAAAAACAGATCTTGCTTGACTAATTTTTTAATGAAGTAACAAAAGGTTGATGAAGTGAAAGCAATGGATGTTTTCTGTTTAACAAAGCGCAAGACAAAGTATCACATAAAAGGCTGGTTAACAAAATCATGGAATAGAAGGATCAGTGTCAGCTTGGATAAAAAATTGACTTAAGGACAGAAAACATATACATGACAAATATATATTATACATAGAGAAAACAGTTAATGTATAAATAGTATATACATTGCATGCCTTAATGAAATGCAAGCTTTACATAAGGAGATGACTATCATCTAGGAACTTAACTATATAATTGCCTTATTTTGCAGGCTGAGCAGCCAATGGGCTGGATTTTGTTGAGCTCCTGATGTCTGGCTCCATGGTGGGAGTGGGGTAGGGAGGGGGCCGGAAGATCGCAACAACAGAGGCCTGCCACGGAGCCCGACGCCTGGATTGCTAGGCCCGATCTTCCTGGCGACAGCAAGACTCTGTGGCAGCCTCGGCGACAGGATCCAGCTTTAAATACTGAAATTAATTTTATGCATACATTTTCAATCTAATTCCACACTATTTTACCGTCTGATCCGGATCTTTAGTGCGACAGGCAGCCCTTGCACGCCTTCACTTTCCCGTCCAGGGAAAGCGAATGCCACCAAGGTGGGGAAGGGGGGATCAGAGCATTTTTAATGTGGTGGGGGGGGGGGGGGTGCAGAAGGGGTGACCTCTGCACTTTGTGCATTTGTGGGGGAGAAGAGGGCAATTTCAGTGTATTGGGGGGGGAAAGTCCAAACATTTATTTTTAGTGGTGGGGGGGGAAAGTCCAAACATTTAGTTTTGGTGGTGGGGGGAAAGTCCAAACATTTATTTTTGGTGGGGGGGGGGGGGCAACTCTGCATTCTCTGAGCAGGGTTGGTAGCCCTTTAAAAATGGCGCTAGCGCCCGCGCAGAAACCGCTATCTCCATTCATGGTATTGCTGAGGCTGCCCCCACTATGTGATTTGGTTGGGGGGGGGTTTGGGAGCGGGGAGAGAGGGCTGCCAGTCTGTATGTTTAAATGAATCGCCACGTTGAAGATCATGGTGGCATCCGGGCCACCATTTCTTTTGTCCGCTGCCAGCAGCAGGAAAACAATATCCAGCCCAATGAGTGTAAAATATTTTACACTGCCAGTAATGCAGAAGATTAATTTGCAGGTATTTTCCTTCCTACTCCATTCTCTTTCCTGCCCCATCTCTACAGTACCAACATATTATTTAGTGTCACCTTGCATTAAGGCATATTTCAAGGTCACAGTAGCTTTTCAGTCCAGACATTGTGATTTGTTGCTGGAACCTAGTGACGGAAGTAGGCCATTTAGTCCCTCAAGTCTATACTGTCATTCAGTGAGATCATGGCTGATCGATGACTGAGCTCCGTATTCATGCCTTTGCCCCATATTCCTGAATACCTTTGATCCCAAAGATTTGTGTCTCAGGCTTAAAAATAACAATTCATGGAGCATCAATTGCAGAAGGGCTCCAAGCTTTGTATGTAGAAGTGTTTCCAAATTTCATTTCTGAAAAACCTAGCTCTGATTTTTTGACAATTTTCCCCTAGTCCTGGACTCTAAAACCAGTGGAAATAGGGTAGATAGAAACCATCTGTTCCCCTCAATATTTTGAAAAACTTGATTAATTTCTCATCCTCATTACATTATATTTCACTTTCTTTTTTCAGGGGCTCTCCGAGCAGAAGAGGTTGACAACATGTTGCTTAAAAATGACAGTGGGATAGAGTCGGCTCTAATGTATGCAAAAACTTGGTCAAAATATACCAAAGATATTCTAGCCTGGCTGGAAAAACGGCTCAATCTGGGTAAGTTCTTCACTGTACTGCCTTAATTATCAAAATGAATGTACAATGATTCAGACATGAATATAGGAGGTATGATCAGTAAGTTCACAGATGACACGAAAATTGGTGGTGTCATAAATAGTGAGGAGGAAAGCCTTAGATTACAGGACAATATAGATGGGCTGGTAAGATGGGCAGAGCAGTGGCACATGGAATTTAATCCCGAGAAGTGTGAGGTGATGCATTTTGGGAGGACGAACAAGGCAAGGGAATATATAATGGGTGGTAAGACCTTAGAAAGTACAGAGGGTTGGAGGGACCTTGGTGTATTTGTCCATAGATCACAGAAGGCAGCAGCACAGGTAGATAAGGTGGTTAGGAAGGCATATGGGATACTTGCCTTTATTCACCGAGGCATAGAATATAAGAGCAGGGAGGTTATGATGGAGCTGTATAAGACGCTAGTTACTCCACAGCTGGAGTACTGTGTACAGTTCTGGTTGCCACACTATAAGAAGGATGTGATTGCAGTGGAGAGGGTGCAGAGGAGATTCACCAGGATGTTGCCTGGGCTGGAGCATTTCGGCTATGAAGAGATACTGAAAAGACTAGGGTTGTCTTCCTTGAAGTGGAGAAGGCTAAGGGGAGACCTGATAAAGGTATACAAAGGTAATGGGCAGGAGGTTTAGAGGGGATTTGAGGAAAAAATTTTCACCCAGAGGGTGGTTGGAATCTGGAACACATTGCCTGAAGGGGTGGTAGAGGTGGCAACCCTCACAACATTTAAGAAGTATTTAGATGAGCACTTGAAACACCAAGGCTACGGGCCAAGTGCTGGAAAATGGGATCAGAATAGATAAGTGCTCGATGGCCAGCACGGACACAGTGGGCCGAAGGGCCGGTTTCTGTGCTGTAAAACTGATTCTATGACCAATTGTAAATCTTTTGCCTGAATTATGCTACAGTATCAATGTTCCTAATGTCACTTACACATTCAGTAACTTTATTGCAGAAATAAATGGCAGCTTACCTAATTTGTACATGTGCATGGTTGTTTATATTTGGTGCCATTTTAGAACTTCATTGCTTTTGTATAATACTGGCTAATTGTTTAACCTTCTGCATTCGAGTTACTCAGGCTACAAAATTATTCATGAGGTGATGTAATTGTTTATCAAAAATCATAGAATGATGCAAAACAGAAGGACATGAGGCCCATCATACCTGATCTGGCTCTTTGAGAAGGCTGTCCAATTAGTCCCACTCCCTGCTTTTTCTCCATAGCCCTGAACAATTTGTACTTCAAGTATTTATCCCATCCCTTTTGAAAGTTATTATTGAATCTGCTTCCTCCATCATTTCAGGTAGCATATTCTAGATCATTGTAACTCACTGCATGAAAGGTGTTTTTCCTCATTTTGGACAACATAAAGTTGGTCCTGCTCTTGTCTGCTAAAATGATGCTGGAATGCAAAACTAACTCCTGGTTGCTTTTCCCTACTGCAAACCATCTTTTTAAACTCTTCTCCTCTGTCTCCTCCATTCTCGCAGGGACAAATTTCCTCTAAGGTTCCCTGCTGCCCTGGCCCTGAACTTGTATCTTTCTTTAGATTCTCTTCTATTCCTTTCATGCCCTTTCATCCTCATCTTATCCATGAGACCCACCTCCTGCTATCTTGACTCTTTTCCCACTAAACTGCTGACCACCCAGCTTCCCTTCCTGAACTATCTGATAATGGTTCTCTTTCCTCAGTTATTGACTCCTCTCCTTCAAATCTGCCATCACCTCTCAAGAAAAACCATCCCTTGACACCTCCGTCCTTGTAAACTACCATCCCATTTCCAACCACTCTTTATTCTCAAGTCCTTGAACATGTCACTGTTCCCTGCACCCCATCTCCCCCCTCCCCATCCAAATCTGTGCCTGTTTTTCCCAGAACTCCATATTTGAATCCTTCCAATCCAGGTTCCATCCCTGTCACACTACTGGAACAGCTCTTAACAGACTATGTGACTGTGACAAAGGTACATAATCTCCCCTTCATCCTTCTCGACCTCTTAAACCTTTGACATGGTTGAACAGATGATCCTGCTCCAACGCTTCTCCATCGTCATCCAGCTGGATGGGACTGCACTCGCCTGGTTCCTTCTCGATCTAATTGTAGCCAGAGAATCACCTGCAATAGCTTCTCTTCCTGCTCCTGCAAAATCTGTCCTTGGCCCCCTCCATTTTTTCTATGTGGAGCCTCTCAGCGACATCATCCAAAAAGGTACATTATTTTCCACATGTACTTTGTCTACATGCAGCTGTACCTCATCATCACTTCTCTGAACCCCACCATTGTATGTAAATTGGCAGACAGCTTGTCTGACATCCAGTACCAGGTGAGCAGAAATTTCGTCCAACTAATAACTGCTTCAATCTTCCCAGTAGTCTTTGGTCCCTGCTGCAAACTCTGATATTGAGCTACTGACTACATCCCTCTCCCTAACAATTATCTTGAGGCCATACCAGACTATTCGCAGCTTTGGTGTCATATTTGACCCTGACATGAGCTTCCAACCACATGCCAGTGCCATCACTCAAGAATGCCTGTTTCCCCCTCTGTAACCTTGACAGAGTCCGCCCCTGCCTCAGCTCATGTGCTGTTGAAACCCTCATCCATGCCTTTGCTACCTCTAGACTTAACTATTTCAATGACTCCTGGCCGGCCGTCTGCACTCTACCCTCCTTAAACCTGGCATCATCCAAAACTCTGCGGCGCGTGCCCTGACTCGCACCAGTTCCCGTTCGCCCATTATCCCTGTGCTTGCTGATCTACATTGACTGAATCACAATTAAGCAACACCTCAATTTTAAAATTCTCATGCTTAATTTCAATTCTCTTCATAACCTCACCCCTCCCTATCTCTGTAATTGCCTCCAGACCACAACCCTTCGAGATACCTGTATTCCTCTAATTCTGGTCCCTTGAGCATTCTCGATTTTTAATTGTTCCACCATCGGTGGCTGAGCTGTCCACTGCCTGGGCTGTAAGTTCAGGAATTTCCTTTCTAAACCCCTCACCCTCTCTAAAATAAAAGCAAAATTTTTTTTTTGTTCGTTTGGGGGATGTGGGCGATGCTAGCCAGGCCAGCATTTATTGCCCATCCCTAATTGTCCTTGAGAAGGTGGTGGTGCGCTGCTGCCTTGAATCACTGCAGTCCATGTGAGGTAGGTACACCCACAGTGCTGTTAGGAAGGGAGTTCCAGGATTTTGACCCAGCGACAGTGAAGGAACGGCGATATAGTTCCCAGTCAAGATGGTGTGTGACTTGGAGGGGAACTTGCAGGTGGAGGTGTTCCCATGCATTTGCTGCCCTTGTCCTTCTAGTTGGTAGAGGTCGCGGGTTTGGAAGGTGCTGTCTACAGAGCCTTGGTGCGTTGTTGCAGTGCATCTTTTAGATGGTACACACTGCTGCCACTGTGCGTCGGTGGTACAGGGAGTGAATGTTTGTAAATGGGGTGCCAATCAAGCGGGCTGCTTTGTCTTGGATGGTGTCGAGCTTCTTCAGTGTTGTTGGAGCTGCACCCATCCAGGCAAGTGGAGAGTATTCCATCACACTCCTGACTTGTGCCTTGTAGATGGTGGACAGGCTTTGGGGAGTCAGGAGGCGAGTTACTCGCCTCAGGATTCCTAGCCTCTGACTGCTCTTGTAGCCACTGTATTTATATGCCTACCCCAGTTCAGTTTCTGGTCAATGGTAGCCCCTAGGATGTTGATAGTGCGGGATTCAGCGATGGTAATGCCATTGAATGTCAAAGGGAGATGGTTAGGTTCTCTCTTGATTGAGATGGTCATTGCCCACCACTTGTGTGGTGCGAATGTTACTTGCCACTTATCATCCCATGCCTGGATGTTGTTCAGTTCTTGCTGCATATGGACATGGGCTGCTTCAGCAACTGAGGAGTCACAAATGATGCTGAGCATTGTGCAATCATCAGCGAACATCCCCACTTCTGACTTTATGATGGAGGGAAGGTCATTGATGAAGCAGCTGAAGGTGTTGTGCCTAGGACACTACCCTGAGGAACTCCTGAAGTGATGTCCTGGGATTGAGATTATTGACCTCCAACAACCACAACCATCATCTTTGTACTAGGTATGACTCCAACCAGCGGAGAGTTTTCTCCCGATTCCCATTGACTCCTGTTTTGCTCGGGCTCCTTGATGCCATACTCGTTCAAATGCTGCCTTGATGTCAAGGGCAGTCACTCTCACCTCACCTCACCTCTCGAGTTCAGCTCTTTTGTCCATGTTTGGACTTAGGCTGTCAGGATTTGAGTGGCCCTGGCAGAACCCAAACTGAGCGTCAGAGAGCAGGTTATTGCTGAGCAAGTGCCGCTTGATAGCACTGTTGTGACCCCTACGTCACTTTGCAGGTGATTGGGAATAGACTGATGGGGCGGTAATTGGCCGGGTCGGATTTGTCCTGCCTTTTGTGCACAGGACATACCTGGGCAATTTTCCACATTGCTGGGTAGATGCCAGTGTTGTAGCTGTACTGGAGCAGCTTGGTCATGGGCAGGGCTAGTTCTGGAGCACAAAGCTTCAGTACTATTGCGGAATGTTGTCAGGGCCCGTAGTCTTTGCAGTATCTAGTGCCTTCAGCTGTTCCTTGATATCAAGTGGAGTAAATCAAATTGGCTGAAGACTGGCATCTGTGATGCTGGGATCTCAAGAGGAGGCCGAGATGGATCATGCGCTCTGCACTTCTGGCTGAAGACGGATGTAAATGCTTCAGCCTTGTCTTATGCACTAATGTGCTGGGCTCCCTCATCATTGAGGATGAAGATATTTGTGGAGCCTCCTCCTCCTGCCAGCTGTTTTAATTGTCGACCACCATTCACGATTGGGTGTGGCAGGACTGCAGAGCTTCGATCTGATCCAGTGGTTCTGGGATCGCTTAACATGCTGCTTCTGCCGTTTGACATGCAAGTAGTCATGTGCTGTAGCTTCACCAGGCTGACACCTCATTTTGAGGTATGCCTGGTGCTGCTCCTGGCATGCCCTCCTGCACTCTTTGTTGAACCAGAGTTGGTGCCCCTCTTGATGGTAATGTTAGAGCAGGGGATATGCCGGGCCATAAAGGTTACAGATTATTGTTGAATACAGTTCTGCTGCTGCTGATGGCCCATAGCGCCTCATGGATGCCCAGTTTTGCATTGCTAGAAATCTGTTCGAAATCTGTCCCATTCAGCACGGTGGTAGTGCTGCACAACATGAAGGAGGGTACCCTCAGTGTGAAGTTTCCACAAGGACTGTGCGGTGGTGACTCCTGCCTATACTGAAGAGATGCATCTGCGACAGGTAGATTGATGAGGACGGTTAAGTAGGTTTTTCCCTCTTATTGGTTCCCTCACCACTTGCTGCAGACCCAGTCTAGCAGCTGTATCCTTTAGGGCTCGGTCAGTAGTGGTGCTACTGTGCCACTCCTGGTGGACCCACCCAGAGTACATTTTGTGCTCTTGCTACCCTCAGTGCTATTTCCAGTAGGTGTTCAACATGGAGAAGCACTGATTTTTCAGCTAAGGCGGGGCAGTAGGTGGTAATCAGTAGGAGGTTTCCTTGCCCGTGTTTGACCTGATGCCATGAGACTTCATGGGGTGTGGAGTCAATGTTGAGGACTCCCAGGGCAACTCCCTCCTAACTGTATACCACTGTGCTGACACCTCTGGTGGGTCTGTCCTGCCGGTGGGACAGGACATACCAGGGATGGTGATGTCTGGGACCTTGTCTGCAATGTATGATTCTGTAAATATGACTGTCAGGCTGTTGCTTGACTAGTTTGTGGGACAGCCCTCCCAATTTTGGCACAAGCCTCCAGATGTTATTAAGGAGGACTTTGCAGGGTCAACAGGGCAGGGTTTCATGGTTGCCACTAGACTAGCTTTTAATTCCAGATTTATTAATTAAATTCAAATGCCATCATCTGCCATGGTGGGATTCAAGCCCATGTCCCCAGAATATTAGCGTGGGCCTCTAGATTACTAGTCCAGTGACATTACTACTAGGCCACCGCCTCCCCTGCGGATGTTGGAAATCTGAAATAAAAACAAAGTGCTGGCTTTCATTTATTAGTCCATGCTTTTCCAAGTGCTAATTAATTTTGTCCTGGATTGTTCTGATAGCTTCCTCACCTCTGACATTAGACAGACTGAACTGTAGTTGTTGAGTTTAGGTGTGGAGTGCTGAATTCAGAGGGGCACTAGAAGGGTGTTTAATTTTTTAAAAAAAATAGTTATGAAACCAGAAATTCAGGGGTATACCTATCAGGAGATGATGAACAGACTGTGTCTCTTTTCTCTTGAAAAGCTGGGGCTGAGGGGTAACTTAATACACAGGGCTTTAAAATTATTAACAGTTTTGATAGAGTAGATGCAGAGATTATGTTTCCACTTGTGGGGAAGAGCAAAACTAGAGACCAAGAAATCTCATGGGGAATTCAGAAGAAATGTCTTTACCCAGAGAGTGGTGAGAAGGTGAAACTCGCTACTACAGGGTGTGGTTGAAGTGACTAGTATAGGTGTATTTAAAGGGAGGTTAGGTAAGCATGTGAGGGAGAAGCGAACAGTGGGGTGTGCTGTTGGCATTAAATGAGGAAAAATGGAAGGAGGTTCGAATGGAGCATAAATACCTGCATGGACTAGTTGGGCTGAATGGCCTGTTTCTGTACTGTATATTTTATCTAATCCCTCTGCCTTTTTTTTAAAAACATTTTTGTGACATTTGCAATCCTGCAGTCCTCTCTCATATCTGAGAATTGGAAGATTTTGACCAGAGCCTCTGAAATTTTCACTCTTGTTTCCCTGCACCACCAAGGATGCATCCCATCTGGACTGAATGACATTCCTTCATTTGAGTGCTACCAGCTTTTTTTTTATATATATTTTTATCTTGTCTGGTTTCTGTACTACATTCTTTTTATTGCGACACTGGCAGCATCCTTGCAAAGCACTCATTTAGTACCTCAGTCATGCTCTCTGCCTCTTCAAGAAGATCTTTTTGGTCCCTAATTGACCCCACCCTTCCTTTGACTGTCCTATTACTATTTATGTAAGAAATATATTTCTAACCAATTTTTTTTTAAACTTATCCAGATATGGAATATGCAAGAAGCTTTTCAAAATTGGCAGAGTCAGCTAAGACATATATAGGACAACAGGTAAATATCATAACATCTAATGTTAGGGAATGTATTATTTCTTCAAGTATTGTTGCAAAATGAGCTGTTTTAGCAAGTTATCAACTTCCATTTTATCCTGAAGCATTTGCCTGCCATTTACAGACAAAAGTGGGGGTGGGGAGGAGGGCATAGATTCACGATAAGGTAAATAAATAGCAATTCAGATCAAATTTCTTGAGTGAATGGGCAGCCGATAAATACATGCAAGAAATTACTGGACTAGGAGGGGCAGTTGAACAGGAGATTTTTAAGTGGCGTCAAAAGGAAAATAGATCAGTTCTTGCATTAATACAGATTTATGGTTATTAAATTTTATAATTGATAAAGCTACCTCCTAGGAAAAAATATAATTGGGTGAGGAGGCTAGATGGGTTAATGGTCTTCTGACCAAAATATGTTAATATTTTTATTTTTTTTTAACAGGTACACATGCCATTTCAATCAGTGTACGTGTCTGCTTTTGAATATGATGTTGAGTATAGTCAGGCTCTTCTTCAAACTGGAGCAGGCCTCCAATCAAATAAATTTATTCAGGTGCGATTTTTGTATGTTTTGTATTTCTTTTGCCAAATCCTTTTTGCCTAATCTCACTGCAGAGAACGGATATAATTTCACTACTGCAAATACAAATTTACTTGTATTTCATGATACCAGTTGCCTTGAAATACAAACTCATGGGGAGTTTGCAGTCACTGAATACTGACTCATAAGTTTTGTTTTGAGTTTGTTTCCTAATTACCTTGTTGGTTCTTCCTGGGCTTATCAAACCATTGCGTATTCTCTGTAATTTTGGGAATGTATGATTTTTGTTTTATTTTTGTCTCCCCTTTCTTTCTGTACTTTTTGGCATCCACATGCCATTCCTTGAGTATGCAGCCAAGTGATCTGCCCAAAGGCGTACAGTAATAGTATGGGAAGTGAGCAGTTTCTTTTTCCCCTCCTTCCTGTTTACCACCTCATCCATGTAGTTTAATTAAGATTAAGCATGTATTCTATAGGAGAATTACGTGTGCAAAATTATCATCTTGGCTTGTATAGCCTTGAATGTGGGATTATTTCAGATGCATATATCATTTGAAATTGCAGTTTGACTCTTGAAATATGATCATCCAAATCCGTTGTGGTGTTAACATTTTTTTATAAATCAAAAGGGTTGTCAACTATTGTATAAAATGGCACTTTTGTTATTGAATGTGTTTGCAGCCACTTTTGTTGCGAAGAAATGAACTGGATAAGCAGCGTAAAGAAATTAAAGAGCAGTGGCAGCGAGAGCAAAGAAAAATGGTACTATGTTCTACACGCTCTTTAAGATGAGCTTTAACCTGTCTAGAACTACAGATTTTAAAACTTAAATCTGCTGTACTTATTCACCATTAATTTTTTTTGAAAAAATGCACTTCCTGTAAATATTAAGATCCTTTTATGTACTTGACAGCATGAGGCAGAAACATCCCATAGGAAAGCAAATCTATTGTATATCCAGCGCCAAGAAGAATATGAGAAGGCAAGGTCTTCTACAATTCGAGCAGAAGAGGAACATTTGACTTTAAGTAGTGGGCTAACTGGAAATTACAACAGACACCTTGAAAAAAAAAGAAAACTGGAAGAAGATGCTTCACAAAAAGTAACTTTTTAAGCTATTTTAAAACCTACAGGATGTTTTCTCCCAGAGTAAAAGCAACCACTTTTTTGTAGCTCGTTTTAAGAATGCTGCATGTTTTAACACAATTTAAGGATGTAGACTGAAGATTTGAATTATGTGCTTCAAAATTTAACTAACCCAGCTGCATAAACAGCACTGTGCCAAACATATAATGTGTTGCCACCAGTTTGATGATTAAAATGTTAACTGATCCATCATTCTGTACAGTAATAGTACATGCACAGTCGTTAAGGTGTAGAATGAAGATTTCATCCAAATGTCCATAATTTAAATATCCTAGTGTTAAAATTGTCTGTAGGGTGATTTTTACCTTTAATGGTTCAATTACTTTAACATTAGGACAATAATGGCTGGATCCATGCAGAATTTACAACTTTTAAAATATCTGTTTTGCAGGCTGAAGAAGCAGAAGAACATTTCAAAGCTTCTATATTGGATGCCAATGAAAAACGAAGCAATATGGAAAACATCAAGAGTGATATACTGACACAACTACGTGAGCTAGTCTACCAGTGTGATCTCACCTTAAAATCAGTAAGACTGTGTTCTGCAAGTCATGCTTGCATAGTTATAACATATGAAATAGTTTCAGCTTAAGAGACTAGAATTGCTAAGTTTATATAAATCATTTGGTTACATTTATAAACATGGAAATTTAGGTTGCCATACTACTATATTTTTCAGGAAATACTTCAATAAAAATAATTGACTCTTTTTCAGGTGACAGTCAACTTGTTTCAGATGCAGCATGCCCAAGTGGTCTCCCTTCCTGTTAACTATCAATCTCTTTGTGAAAATACCAAGTTATATGAGCCTGGGCAACAGTATTCAGAATTCGTCAAAAGTTTGCCAAAGGAGGAAGTTCCTATGGAGCCATACTTATTTCACTTTTCGGTTTCAGCAAATGGAGGGTAAGTGCATTGGGTGCTAGTCTTAAAGTTGAGGGAAGAACATAATATAAACAGGAGCAGAGGTAGACCATATGGCCCATCGAAGCTGCTCTGCCATTCAATACAATCCTGGCTGTTCTTTGGCTTCAAGTCCTCTTTCCTGTCCATTCCCCATATCCCTTGATTCCCTGAGAGACTAAAAACCTCTCTATCACAGCCTTAAATATATTCAATGATGGCGCATCCACAACCCTCTGGGGTAGAGAATTCCCAAGATTCACAACCCTTTGAGTGAAGAAATTTCTCCTCATCTCAGTCCTAAATGTTGTGCCCCTCATCCTGGGACTGTTTCTCACCTCCCCCTGGTCTTGTTAGGTTGTTTCCCCTGGCTGAGGAAATCTATCAAGCCCCTTCAGAATCTTGTATGTTTCAATGATCATCTAATCTCCAGAGAATATAGACCCAATTTACTCAGCCTGTCATCATTGTCTTACTCTGTCAGGTAGGCCCTGTGATAATAGGTTGATATGTTTTAATCAGTAGATTTTTTTTTTAGAGATACAGCACTGAAACAGGCCCTTCGGCCCACCGAGTCTGTGCCGACCATTAACCACCCATTTATACTAATCCTACACTAATCCCATATTCCTACCACATCCTCACCTGTCCCTATATTCCTCTACCACCTACCTATACTAGGGGCAATTTATAATGGCCAATTTACCTATCAACCTGCAAGTCGTTTTGGCTGTGGGAGGAAACCGGAGCACCCGGAGGAAACCCACGCAGACACAGGGGGAGAACTTGCAAACTCTACACAGGCAGTACCCAGAATTGAACCCGGGTCGCTGGAGCTGTGAGGCTGCGGTGCTAACCACTGCGCCACTGTGCCGTCTTCTGGGGCACAAAGATACACAATGTAGGTTTCTGCTTGTATTCTTTTGCCCCACCCCTCACTCAGTTCTTAATTTCAGCCTTGCTTATCAAGGATGAACTGAGGCTTCCCTACAGTGTTTTCTCCCTCCGCCCGCCCCACCCCACCCACCACCTTCCTCACCTCCCAAACTTCTAATAAATTGGTTGCAAGAAAACTGTGTAAATTATACCTTTTCACAGTGGCTTTCTTTCCTCTGTAGGCTTCCATTTATTAAAAGAGCAACAAACAGCCCTCATTCATCACAAGGAAATTTGTCATTGACTTCAGGTACCTCAGCTGATCTTCCTCTTCAGTCAACTGATGTTGAAAGTCCTCTTCACATTAGGTCCAATAATACTGGAGAGAAGCAGTCAAATAGCAGCACCGATCTGCACGGTAATCAAAAGGAACTTTTTTTTCCTCGCGTGCAATATGTTCAGTGCCTTATAACTTTAGAATACTGAATTGCTTTACATTCAGTCTTACAGGTTCAATTATATCTCTGGTGTCTAGATTTCATCCTGCCCCAATGATGTGTTACTAGGTTTTCAACACCTTTCATTGCTTGGAGATTTGCAGAAAATAAATTCTCCAGCTAAATGTTTTTATCTGATTGATTTAAATATCCAGGAGTTATTTTGGTGTAGGGGGTGCTCTACTAATCGGACACACCTGTTTGAGAGTCTGGTTTTAGTGCACCATTTTGGTCCTAATTGCTGATTACCATTATTTGAACTTGCCTGGAGGTACTAAATCAAACGCCTGTGGGTTTAGCATTCAAGTGCTTATTAGATGCAATTTTCAAAGGCGCAGTCTATGTGTCTCCATGCAGTCACTTCCACTGAAGGTGTGGAGTGAGCTGGCCGACGCAGTTGAGGAGAATGGCTGTCCTGCACCTGCAATGGGGAAACACTAACAGCACTGCGTGTGTACCTAACACAGCAGTAGTTCAAGAAGTTGGCTTGCCGCCACCTATTCGAGGACAAATAGGGATGGGCAATAAATCCCTGCCTTGCCAGAGATTTGATTGGATTTTTTTTCTTTTTTTCCCATTCCATGAACAAATAAAACAGTCTACATCATCCTTCTGTCCCCCGCTGCTATGCCTGGTCTCCTTCCATTCCTCTTGCAGACCAAGAGGGACCACTAGTAAGATGCCAGCGTCCAAGCACATCCTGTTTGTAATGCGCAGTTGATTTGTTGAAGTATGCAGGTCCTTTTTAAATTTTTTATGCATGTGCATACGCCGTAGCTTAAAGGAGCAGACCTGTATGTGACTTGCACGGGAAGTTTCATGTTGCTGTGCAGTTGCGTGGCTTAGAGGGAACGTTGGTTAGGGGAGGTCGTTAAATGAAGCAATATCCACCAAAATGATGTGGGGCCTCTTTAATGAGCACTAGCAGGCAATTTAATTGTCAGTCAGTCCCTTACTGATCCTTGAGGTGGCCGTTATTAGCGTTGACTCCAACTCCTTTACTAAGATGGTGTCTTGTATGAAATGTGGGCTAAACAAACATTGCAGCTTAAGACCCCATCTTGGCCATCTTTAGAGCTTAAAGTGTTTGGCGAAAGCAATGCGCTGCCCCATCCCCCTGTGTCTACAAATCTGGGCGATTGTTGCTAAGTAAACAAGATGGTAGAAGGCAGAAATTTAGAACTACATTTAGGGGAAAGGTTAGTGATCCCTATAAGTTGAGATGCTGTCAGCGATGTGATGCTATTGGGTTTCATTACCTGTAATTTGAATTTCTTCTTTGCTTGCCCTCCAGAAACTAGAGTAACTTGTAAAATTTGTTGGAAAAATAATAGAATTCCTGGGTCTAAGAAACTTTTGACATCTCCCTTATATCTTTCACAAATGCAGGTCTGTCCTTGTGTAGTATGCTTTTCTTGTCTTGTACATTCATGCTTCTATCACAGGGAATGATAATTTATGTTAAGTTATCCTTGTGAATGGAGTATCCAAACTACAATTAAAGTCCAGAAGGCTGGTTTCTTTTCCTCATTGATTCACAATACAAATTTCAAAGAAATAGAAACTTTCATTTGTTCCTCCCCCTTGTACATTTTTGTCTCACACATTCTGTAACTTCTGAGCTGCCTCTGCTAATTTTACTGCTCTTTGTAGTTTAATATCATCGGGAAATTTGATCAGTTTGCATTGGACCTCTGAAACCAAATCATTGATGGAGATTTTAACTCCCTATGCCAACAGAAATGGGCAGTAGCAGAGTTAAAATGGAACATGCATACATAGGGACATAGGAACTAGGAGCAGGAATGGGCTATTCGGCCCCTCGAGCCTGCTCCGCCATTCATGGCTGATCTGTTTGTGGGCACAACTCCACTTTCCTGCCTACCCCCAATTCACCTCGACTCTCTTGTTTGACAAGAATCTGTCTACCTCTGCCTTAAAAACATTCAATGACACTGCCTCCAGTACTCTCCGGGGAAGAGTCTTCCACAGACTCATGAACTTCCGAGAAAAAAATTAAAAATACTTACTGCTCAGTTCCTGCTCTGCCACTGGGTGCTGACCTCAATTATTCAAGCGCCTTGTTGTTCCATTTAAATCAGCCTCCTAATGCATCCATAAGACCCCAGTGTCTGAGTGGAGGGTCCACCGTGGACACATCTGCTTGGTTAATAATAAGCAACACAGCAGAAGAGGCCTGAGAAAGGTAAACGTTCCATAAAATAATTTTAACAAAGAGGAACGCCAGTGCTTCTCTGAACTCCACAAGAATATATGGGCTACTCTAGCCCTGGACTCTTCTCTCTCCTACCCTGTCCTATATTTCCTATGTCTCTCATGGCCAGGTTGGCCTTCGGATCGGAGCCAATGAGCTCCATGTGGATGCCCATTTGAGATTTTGTTACAAAAGTGCTTCCTTTTTTTTTTACTATATTTTTTGAGGACTTGTGTTAAAACTGAAAATATTCCATGGATGTGTTTTCTTTTAAACCAAGTTCGAAAGCCACCTGTGCTGGAAGTCATGTGCTTTGGACTCTGTTAACAACAGAACCCTCAGATGCCTGGGGAAAAATGGTTACAGAGAAGGCACATGTTAAGGTTTATGGCAGTCAGGAGATCGACTTTCTGTTTGAGGGTTGGACATTGTTTTCAGTTTAGTTGGGATGGGAACTGTTTGAAGACAGTTGATGTTTTCCTGCCAAGGAGAAAAGAAACTACCCAGATCACCACCTTCTCTGCCTCTTTGAAGAAATCCTGCAAAGATCCAGTGTGGGAGAGCTAAAATCTCTGGTGCTGCATAGCTCCTGAAAAGTTTTTTAAAATCCTGGGATTCAAGTGTGTGCTAGCGGAAAACCCTGTTGCCACATTTCCCCTGGAAAGCCTATTAGAATAATTCTCAACATCTCCAGAACTGACTGCTTTTGAAATGATCCCAGTGACCCATCACCGTATACCCAGATGTCCGACAAAAAAGGGACAACTGACATCCTTTCATTTTTTTTTCACCAAGAATGAGCAAATATTTGTTGTGACCTCTGCAGAGAGAATTTCTTTTTTTTTTCCAGTATGTCTGTGTGAATGTAATTGGGAATTTTAAAAAGGGAACTTTCATATTTCAATCTGCGTGGTGATGCTTTACTTACTGGTTAAGTCTTGTTTTATAATAAACTGATAATTTTGTTGTTTATTAAGAAACCTAGTTTGGTGTATTTTATCCTGGGGCTATAAAAAATAGCGGGTATGAATGACTGTCGGTAACAGGGTCAACATTTAAATATTGTTATCTGTGGAGAAGTGGACCTGGAAAAGACAGTGCACTCTTCCCGCCTCAGTCATATAATCGGGGGGCTCATCATCCGGCATACCCAAAGCTGACGACGTCCAGCTGTAAATGGGGTAATGCTAATTGAAAAGAGGAAAAGTAAAAAAAAAAGGTTTCTTGTACATTCAAGTAAAGCACGCTACCGGAATGTCTGTCAGTTATGACGACCTTTCTGGGGAAGGAGGATGTAGCCCTGAGTGATTTAAGAATCTTGGTTAAGGTTAGACTAAAAGAATTGGCAGAAAAGTTGGCGTTTGTGTTAAAGCCAGGAGCTAAGAAAGCAAATATAGTTGTGGTAATAGCACACCCTTTGAAATTGGAAGAAGAAAAAGGCGAACCAGATAGTAGTGCAGTTGAATCAGCTAGGATTCAGTTGCAATTGGAAAAACTTAAGCTTGAACAGGAAAGAGAATTGACAATGAAAAAAACTTGAACTAGAATTTCAAAGAGAAAGTAAAAGAGAAGGAACGGGATTCAAATTTAAAAAGATGGAACTAAAACAAAGGGGTGGTTTTGACTCCAGGGAAAATATTGGTGAGGAAAGATCTGACTCCAGCCCAGGACCCATGAAGAGCTGTTTAAATTTGTGCAAGCCCTCAGAGGATTGAGGAAAGGGACACATTTTTCATTTCTTTTGAAAAGATAGTCAGACAGATGAAGTGGCTGAAGGAAATCTGGTGCTGCTTATGCAAAGCATGTTGATGGGCAGAAGGCATGAAGTTTATGCCATGCTTTCTGACGCGGCTTCTGCAAATTGAGATGGCAAAAAAGGCTATTCTTGCTGCTTATGCGTTAGTCCCTGAAGCATACAGGCAGAGATTTTGGAACCTCTGGAAACAGCCTGGGCAGACTTGTATAGAATTTGACAGGGTAAAGCAAATTAATTTTGATGGTTGGATGTGGGCACTAAATGTCGAGGCCATGTAGGAGAACCTTGGGGAAATAATTCTCCTGGAAGAATTTAAAAATTCGCTCCCTCCGTTAGTAAGAACCCATGTAGAAAACCAGAAAGTTTAACAGCCAGACAGGCAGCTAAGATTGCTGATGATTGCAAGCTTGTTTACAAGCCCAAACTCTTTGTCCATCACCCCCCACAAACCAAGAAAGATAGAAGGTAGGAGGGTGAAGGGAAGGAATGTAGCCGGGGACAAGAAAGGACAGCTGGGAACACCCTGGGATCTCCTCTTCAGGCCAAAAAGGAAGGTGCTGAGGGTGTAAATGAGGTCTGCAAGCCTAAGTGTTACCATTGTCACAATGTGGAACACCTTTGTGCAGAACACTGGAAGTTGAGGGGTAAACCCATGGGATTTATTGGGGTGCACAAAGCCAATGCAGAAAAAGGGGCCCTGACCGAGAGTGCGCCAGATCTAACTGCAGCTATAAGGCCAAGTACAAAAACGGTTGAGTGCAGGGGATGTGAACAAGATACCTGAGAGTTACAGGGAATTCTTGTCAAAAGGAAAAGTAATTCCTTATCCCTCAAGTGAGGCAGGTAAACCTGTAGTTCTACTTGGGGATACAGGAGCAATCCAAACTCTTATGCTGGTGAAAAGCAGAACTTTTCCACCAGAGAGTGCATTGAATGCCGAGGTTTTCGTGAATGATCCCGGCGGGGAGTATATACCTGTACCTTTGTGTGACCTAATGTCTGGAATGGTAACTGTATAAGTTGTCCGTAGTTTGCCTGTAGACGGAGTTGACCTACTCCTGGGGAATGATTTGGCTGGAGCGAAGGTAGTAGCTTCTCCAGTAGTCACGGAAAGACCAATTGAAGTCTAAGAGACAGAACAGTTGCAGGAAAAGGTTCCAGGTATTTTTCCTTCTTGTGTAGTGACCCGAGCAATGGCGAAACAAGTTCCATTGTCAGAGGTCAAATTGGCACCACAGACAGATAGCCGAATATCTGAAACTTCTTTTGGGGATCTGGATAATCCGAAGGAAATGTTTAAGTCTTCTCTGATCAAGGCTCAGCAAGCCGATCCAGAATTACATAAAGTGGCACAAGCGGTTCTAACTGAGGCTGAAGAAAAGGGAGATCCAGAAGGCTACTATTTTTAAAAATGGGATTCTGATGCGAAAGTAGAGACCTCCTCACAGCCCTGCGGACGAAGAATGGGCATTTGTTCAGCAGATAGTCATATCGCCGGGAATTAAGGATAGCCTGTGAAATTTCTATTGCAGGACATGTGGGTCTTCCAGATCCCAACATCACGTATAGGTTGACATTTTTACTGGCCAGGTCTTTCCAAGGTCGCGGTGCAGTTTTGTGAAACATGCCATGTATGTCAGATTGTGGGAAAACTGCAATTTGCCCTAAAACTGGCATCTCTAATTCCCATACCAGTTTTTGGGGAACCATTTAGTAGGGTGTTGGTAGACTGTCTTGGACCTTTACTGAAAACAAACGTATACTCACTATCATGGATATGGCTACTTGGTTCCAAGAGGTCATTCCCTTGAGAACTGTTTCCACTAAGGTAGCGGCGCAGTGGTTAGCACCGCCGCCTCACTGCTCCAGCGACTGGGTACTGCCTGTGCGGAGTTTGCAAGTTCTCCCTGTGACCGCATGGGTTTCCGCCAGGTGCTCCGGTTTCCTCCCGCAGCCAAAAGACTTGCAGGTTGATAGGTAAATTGGCCATTGTAAATTGCCCCTAGTGTAGGTAGGTGGTTGGAGAATTGAGGGAAGGTGGGGATGTGGTAGGGAATATGGGATTAATGTAGGATTAGTATAAATGGGCGGTTGATGGTTGGCATAGACTCAGTGGGCTGAAGGGCAATTGGGTATAACACGGTTAAAGGCTTCAGCCTACCACTCACAGACACCAGGAGCTTTAGAACACGACCATCAGAACCTCAAAACGATGATCAGTCGTTCTGTCATGAATATTCCCATGATTGGGTGAAAGGGCTAGAATTTCTTCTGTTTGCCACTAGGGATCCACCTAATGAGTCTACAGGTTTTAGTCCTTTTGAATTAGTTTATGGACATGAGGTAAGAGGTCCTCTAAAACTAATCAAAGAAAAGTTTTTTGAACTGAAGGACAAATCTTCTGTGTTAGATTATGTATGTGTTCCAGGAGTGGCTCACGAGAGCCTGTAAAGTGACTCAGGAACACCTGAAAGCTTCCCAAACAACTATGAAGAAATGGGCAGTCAAGCATGCCAAGACCTGAACACTTCAGCCAGGGGATGAGGTTGTTAGTATTACTGAATTACAGGGTGAACTGCTGAAAGCACAGTTCAGTAGTCCATATAAAGTGGTCAGAAGAATTGGTAAAGTAAATTATTTGATTGACACCCCAGATTGCTGGAAAAAGAATCTGCTATATTATATCAATATGTTGAAACCGTATTATCGCTGGGAGGAAGATAAGCAAGCACAGGTATGTCAGGGAGTAAGGACAATGAAGGATGAAAGGTGTAGTGAGGATGAGGCAGAAGGAGGCCTCGACGATTCTCAAATTGAAACTCCTACTATCCAGTTAGCTAATACTGAATTGTTAGGGAGATTGGACACTATGCTTTCATACTTTGGTGTACTCGTTCTGCATCTAACAAGGCTACTCACAGCAATTAAAGGAGTCTGTAGGGACAAGCCAGGATGTACAACTTAGCTATACATGATGGGGATGTAGGGGAATCCTTTCCTATAAAACAGCATCCTTATCGCTTAAGTCTGGAGAAACAGGCCAGGTGAAAGCAGAAATCCAATACATGTTGGAAAACCACTTAATTGAACCCAGTCAAAGCAGTTGGAGTTCCCCAGTGGTGTTCGAGCCTAAACCTGATGGTTCAACTAGATTCTGCATAGACTACAAGAAAGGATAATGCAGTAACAAAGGCCGACTCCTACCCAATTCCTCGCTTGGAAGACTATTGACAGAGTGGGCAGTGCCACGTTTCTTACATAAATAGATTTGTTAAAGGGGTACTGCCAGGTTCCTTTAACACCCCTAGCTAAAGAAATATTGTCTGTTGTCACACGAGATGGTCTTTTCCAATGCCAAGGTGATGCCATTCGGGCTAAAAAATGCCCCAGCCACTTTTCAGAGACTAATGAACCAAGTAGTAGCCAGTGGTCCTAACTGTGGTTTACCTTGACGAGTGGCACTTTACAGTGACACTTGGAAGGACCACTTAGAATAACTAGAAGCTCTGTTTCGAAAATTGGAATTGGTTGATTTTAGTGATAAACCTTGCCAAAAGTGAATTTGCAAAGCCAGAGTAACCTACCTTGGGCATATAGTAGGACAAGGACAAGTGTTGGTGGAGTTCCCTACCCTTAAGACTAAATTAAAAATCATGAAGTTTTTGGGGATGTGTGGTTTCTACTGCAAGTTTGTACCAAATTTTAGTACTATAGCTGCTCCATTGACCGATTTGCTACATAAAAAGAAAACCAAGGTAGTGTGTTCAGGGGAGTGCCAAGCATTTTTTTTGAGAGGCTGAAAGCCATTTTGATGAATGAACTAGTGTTGGGTGCTCCAAATTTCACTAAGCCCTTAAAGATGGCAATTGATGCTGGTGACCTGGAAATCGGTGCAGTCCTGTTACAAACGATGAGTCAGGCATAGAAAGGCCAGTAGGTTACTTTTCCAAAAAGCTTATTCGACACCAAAAAATGATATTCAACTGTGGAAACCCTGGGCTTATTACTAGTTCTTAAGCATTTTGAAGTCTATGTCTGCCTTGACTACAGAGAGACTCTGGTATATACTGACCATAATCCCCTAGCCTTTGTGGAAAAATTCAAAAACGCGAATGCCAGACTATTCCGATGGAGTTTACTGTTGCAACTTTTATCACTTAAAGAGCATCCACATTGCGGGAAAAAATTATGTGATTGCAGATGCTTTGTCTAGAATCTAACTTTGTTTTGAGTTATCTGAGTGCAAAGATGGTACGAAGGCTAACGTTCTTAGCTACAGATAAAGAGTGAATGAGAACAAGTGTATAAATATGTTTTAATGTTTTTCATCTGTTTTTTTTTACTCTGTGATGGAGCACATTTTAGAAATGGCATTTCATTCCTCCAAGAATGGAGGTGTTACAAATGTGCTTCCATTTTTTTTAAAAATTCTTTTTGAGGACTTGTGTTAAAACTGAAAAGATTCCATGGATGTGTTTTTTTTAAATCAAGTTCACCGAAAGGACACGAGATATAGTTTGAAAGCTGCCTGTGCTGGAATACCTGTGCTTTGGGCTCAGTAAACAAGAGAACCCTTGGTGACCTGGGGAAAAATGGTTACAGAGAAGCCACATGTCAAGGTTTATGGAGGTCAGGAGGTCGACTCTCTATTTGGGGTTTGGACATTGTTTTCAGTTTAGTTGGGATGTGAACTGTTTGGAGACAGTTGGTGTTTTCCTGCCAAGGTAAAAAAACCACCCAGCTCACCTCCTTCTCTACCTCTTTGAAGAAATCCTGCCAAGATCCAGGCCTGAATTTTATTCTGGTGCCGCACTGCACAGCGGTGCCCTTTAAACTCTGTGGGGTGCCCGCATTCAGCGGCCTCTGCAGCAGAGCCCCCGCAATATTTCGAGAGGGGGCTCATTAGCCTCACTGTGCTGAGCCAGCCCCCCCCCCCCCATATTACATGGGGAGAGGCAGGACATTCGGCGCAGTGAGAGACCTATTGACAGCTGTGCAGCAGGTGCTGGGGCCCTCTTTAAAGTGCCCCAGCACCTGCTTCCTGACAGCTGTCAAAGGAAATACCTGACTGCTGAAGAGTGGCGCTACTGTCAATCTGGCAGCAAAGCAGAAAGTGCTGCAGAAACTCAGCAGGTCAGGCAGCATCTGCGGAGAGAGAAGCAGAGTTAACTTTCAGGTCTGTGAAAAGCTGCAGACTAATATGCATTTGGAATCTGTATTCATTTCTCTGCCAACTGTTATATGAAAATACATGTAACTGCAATTAAGTGATGTTTGTTTAAAAAAACAGGAAAATATGTTCATATTCTAACTGCATTGCCAACTAGAAATATTACACCAATAAATATGATCAGCTGCTACAGAAGCAAAGTGTTCGGGAACATGCGTCGTTGTGTAATAGTTGAAAAACCATGACAACAGCACAGATTTCCTCACTAGTCCTGCATTGGTTTTCAAACATATGCAAGACAAACCTTGCAGCCAGAAGTTAGAGCAGTTACATGGTGGAGTCGCCTTTGCATTTAAAGGACCACACCAAAAGCTGAGGATGGCAGAGGGGTGCTCTAGGGTGGCCCCACAGTGCAGCGAATCCTCCCTGCTCACTCTCCTCCAGGCTGTGGGAGCAAAGTGGGAGGTTCTTTTCACCAGCTATGGTAAGAGGCCCTCCCACCTGAACAAGGTAGTCTGGCTGGAGAGGGCAGACAAGGTGAGTAGCCATGGGGTCATCCAGTATCAAAGGGTCCAATGCCGGAAAGGGATGAACGAGTACTCCTCCAGCCAGCCGGGGCCCTCTAGGCCTCGTGCGCACAGGGTACGAGCACCAAACTCATCCACAGCCAAAGGGCAATCCGATCAGCAGCCGCCTTCCAGTCAGGCTGCTAGCACAGAGGTTGCACCGAGAAGGGGCACTCGCAAGTGTTTACAGAGGACACACTAACACAAATGGGAATGCACGGGTATCACAGCAATGTAAATAATCGTTGCACTAAATCTTATTCACCAACATATGTCCTGTTTTTTTGTGTGCATGGTGTGTGCCAATGTCGCATCCCTTGCTCCGTTGGCCCTCCAGGGACGCTAATGTATGCAGTTGACTCATTGCCATGCCACATAACTCATCAGCCTCTCAACGGATGCGGTGACATGGAAATTGGCTCAGTCAGCTGCTGGCTCTATGGGGTTTACACTGACATGCAGCAGATGTGGACTGTTGCACAGCAGGTGAGCGAGGCCGATGTGTAGCTTCCAGAGCTCATGTCTGCTCATATGGTGGAAGGAGCCTTTGCTCAGGCACTGCCGTTCATCTCTAGATCGCTGCTAGCCCTGCATGTGGAGCCTGGGTGGCACTAAAATAGGTGGGATAGTAAGTTGCAATAAAGAAATAAGAAATTTACAAATGAATATTGGATAGGTTAGGTGAATGGGCCAAAATTTGGCAGATGGAGTTTAACATGGATAAGTGTGAGATTTTCCATTTTGGTCGGAAGAATAGAAAGGAAAATTATTATCTAAATGGAGAGAAACTTCAGAGTGCTTCGGTGCAGGGGGATCTGGGTGTCCTCGTGTATGAATCACAGAAAGTTAGTATGCAGGTACAGAAGGTAATAAGGAAGGCAAATGAAATTTTGGCATTTATTGCTAAAGGAATAGAATATAAAAGTAGAGAAGTGTTGCTGCAACTGTACAAGGCATTAGTGAGACTGCACCTGGAGTATTGCGTACAGTTTTGGTCCCCTTACTTGAGGAGGGATGTAGTTGCGTTGGAGGCAGTTCAGAGGAGGTTCACTAGATTGATTCCAGGGATGAGGGGTTTGTCTTATGAAAAGAGATTGAGCAGTTTAGGTCTTTACTCTCTAGAATTTCGAAGAATGAGGGGGGATCTAATTGAGGTATATAAGATGATTAAGGGGATTGACAAAGTAGACGTAGAGAGGATGTTTCCTCTTGTAGGGCAATCTAGAACAAGAGGTCATTGTTTTAGGATAAGGGGTAGCAGATTTAAAACAGAAATGAGGAGAAATTACTTCTCTCAAAGGGTCGTGAATCTGTGGAATTCACTACCCCAGAGTGCAATAGATGCCGCGATATTGAGTAAATTTAAGGAGGCGATAGACAAATTTTTAATTAGTAATGGATTGAAGGGTTATGGAGAACGGACAGGAAAGTGGAGTTGAGACTGAGATGAGATCAGCCATGATTGCATTGAATGGCGGGGCAAGCTCGAGGGGCTGAATTGCCTACTCCTGTGCCTAGTTCTAATGTTCTTCCTGTTATAGGTCCTCATTGTCCTCAGACTGAGGATGAATGCAGTTGACATCTCTCCTCATAATTCCAGGCGTGTCCCCTATTGGGTGCGTATTTGTGCAGACCACTGCGAGCAGGAAAGAAAGGTCATGCCATTTTTGGCCTGTTGTACAGGACACCACCCTATCTATCCAGGCCTCTGGAGCGCATTTAGAACATGCAGATCGCCTGCTCAATGGCAGATCTTTCAGCTCTGGATGGCATTTTTTTTCCCTCTGCAGCAGTAGTGGGGTCTCTCACTGGTGTCAGGAGCCATGTCTGCAAGGGATAGCCCTTGTCTCCAAGAAGCCAGCCTTCTATCTGAGCCAGTTCAGTGAACAGCAGTGGCAGCTGGGACTGGCGTAGGACGCAGGTGTCATGGCAGCTGCTTGAGAAGCGGTCACAGATTTGCATGAAGCATTTCCAGTGATGAAATACCAGCTGCACCTAGATTGAGAGGATTCTTTTAATTGCAATGTCTGCAGGTGTTATCCTGGCGGGAGGCCTTTTGGCCACATGGGTGCTGACTATGGTTCTCCAACAATGGTGCCGAGAACGATGGCCCACTTGGCCTGGCTATGAGGGTCCGTCCTGAAACGGACATACTCACTGACCCTCCAGTGCAGGCAATGGTGTCCTCCTTGATGCAGTGGTGCACTGCTGACTGTGTGACCCCACAGTGGTCTCTGGTGGGCCTCTGAAATGCTGCATAGGCGTCAAGCTTAAGAGCTGTTGCCACTATGAGGACTGCAGGCATAGGATGTCGACTGAAGCCCATGCACTGCAGGTCATCAAGCAGGGCACAGAGATGTGTCACCACCCTCTCTACATGTGCAATCTCTGAAACTGGTGCCCTGACATCCGATG
This sequence comes from Heterodontus francisci, assembly GCF_036365525.1. Classification (NCBI taxonomy): domain Eukaryota; kingdom Metazoa; phylum Chordata; class Chondrichthyes; order Heterodontiformes; family Heterodontidae; genus Heterodontus; species Heterodontus francisci. Next base: position 24,998,791 of record NC_090378.1, on the reverse strand, counting down.
GCATGTCATGTGGGGCCTGTAGATGCACCGTAATGGCGAGCTCCCTTTGGGGGCTGGAGCTCACGACTGGAGGCCTCTACATGGACTGTACCTGCCTGTTGACCTTGCGTTTGGCGCATATACATCCTCAGAAGTGGCTTGCATGCTGTAGGATGAGCCAGACCCATTACCATATGATAAATGAAGTTGTATCCTTCATTAATGCGAAGGTGTTGACGGGTACATCAGGTGCTAGCATGGATCAACTATGTGGCCTGGCATGGCATTGCCCATCTTGACCAACACTCAGAGGCACAGCATGACCATATCAAGATCCTACCAGCTGTGTCGATTGCCCCCACCATCCTTATAACCTTTAACGCTCCTACCCTTTCTGGCACCCTCCCCAAACACTGGGTGACTAGAGTGCAGTTTATCCTGTACAAACACAAACAAATGCAGAGGGTACACCGTTTACAGAGGGAGAGTACACAGTACCTCCCAGTAAGCAGAGTGAGACCCCTGAGTATCTCCCAACCCCCCCCCCCCCCCCCCCCCACCTCCTCCTTTCCAGTATCCAGAGTGGGACCCCTGAAAAAGGAACTTGCCTTCTGTCACGAAACCTGCTACCGATGACCTGCCGGCTTTTCCAATAGTGAACGGGACGGCACGTGACGGTCGCCCATTCAAAGTAAGATCAGGAAATGTCCATGGAGAGGTGGTGGGCTGCATAATCTGCAGAGGTAAGTACCGTTTAACATATTCTAATTGGGGTGCCGCTACCATGTGTGGGGGGGGTGCGGTGGCCACACCAAGGTCCCCCACCGCCAGTAATTTGCGGCAGGCCCTTCTTGACGTCACAGGTTGATGCGGTCCTCTCCCCGCAGAATTTTTTCGGCCCCCGCGCCGCGACCCATGCCGTCGAAGGGCCGGTAAAATTCAGCCCCCAGTGTGGTAGAACTAAATTCCCTGATGCTGCATAGCTCCTGAGAAGTTGAAAAAAAAATCCTGCGATTTAAGTGTATGCTGGCGGAAAACTTTGCCACATTTCTCCTGGAAAGCCTACTAGAATAATTCTCGACATCTCCAGAACGAACTGTTTCTGACACAATCCCAGTGACCCATCTCCATATACCTGGATGCCATACCAAAAAAGAGACAACTGACATCATTCCATATCTTTTCCCATCAAGAATTAGCAAGTATTTGGCCAAAGTAGTTTTTTTTTTTTTGTCTTTTTTTTTTGTAACAGACCTCTGCAGAGAATTTCTGTTTTTTTCCCCTGTGTGTATGTAATGGGGGAATTTTTAAAAGGGAACTTCCATATTTCAATCTGTGTTGATGCTTTGCTTTGTTTCTGGTTAAGTCTTGTTTTATAATAAACTGATAGTTTTGTTTGTTAAAGAAATCTGTTTGGTGTATTTTATCCTGGGATATAAAGAATAGTGTATGATTGGCTGTACCAGTAACTGGGTCAACATTTAAATATATGTTGTGACCTGTAGAGAAGTGGAACTAGAAAAGATAGCACTCCTCCTGCCTCGGTCGTAACAGTTTGCAGATTGTCACATACCTCTCAATGGGGTGTTGTCACGCTAGGCCCCCACCTGCCAAGAATGAGGCACATTCATTTTGTTATGAACATTGATTTTAAACTGTTACTAGAGTGAAGAAAGGACTTGTTAAACAGATCAGCTGTGGCTGGAAAAGACATTTGCATTTTAACAAATGGTGACTGGAAGGACAAAGGATCATTCCCTGACACATTCAACCCACAATGGACCTTGATCAGGTATTGTGTGTAAGAGGAGCATTCCAGAGACTGCTAAGGTGATACAATCCAAGAGGTGTCTAGACCAGTCACATGACTAACCTGCTGGGCAACCTGGGTTTTTCTGAATTGTACGAACAGTTTGAACAGTAAGTCTGTTTGCTCCTGACTGAGAAGATCTCCTGTCTGCTCCCATCTCTTTTTCACAAGCCTCTGAATCCACTGAAGACACATTAACCCCAAGAGAGAAAAGTCTCCTACAGCGAACAAGGTTTAAGAATAATACTGGGCCCCACTGAAAAGCAAGATCTACCTACAATCAAGGACTCTACAGTGAGCTCAAAGAACCATAACAAAAACTCTTCAAATATTGCCTCAAACTTTTCACTTTTTTTTCTTTTCTGTCTCTATTTGTATGTGTGTATCACGTATGCGTACTAGCCTGGGCGCTTCGTGTATCCGTACGCATCCACCGAATTAGAGTGGAAGTTCAATAAATGTCAACTTTTCTTCCTTTAACCTAAGAAAGCTTGTTTGTGCTGGTTTCTTTGCCTAATAATTGGAAAGCGGTGAACAAGGATTCACCAAGGGGGAGCTAAAAACACAATGTGTTTAAAGTTAAGCCCTGTTATGGTAAGACCAGGTGAAGGCTGAGAGGGACTCCTAGACACCTTTCTTACTGGGTCATAACAGGTGTGCTCCCAGTGGTTAGTCACTGGATAGTTAAAATCCATTTCATTGATGTAAACGTGCTTGATGCAGAATCTCCTTATAAGAGATAAATATATCAAATGAAATTCCACTAAATTGCCAGATTTAACTTGTATAGATTATAATTTTATTTGTAGAATGAAAACTGTTACACCTAAAACCATATAAGTAATCCTGTTTTGAAAATTTCCTGACTGAATTAACCCCTGAGTTTCTTTGATCCATATGGGCTCAAACCTCTTCTTAGGTACTGAAGAGGTGACTTGGTCTCACACCGCTTCCAGTACCCCTTTGGTTAGTCACTTAGGGACATGAAGTGCCCAAGATGGAATTCCATATCGGACATTTCCTTTCCACTCAAGGTCTGATTAACAGCTCTCCAATCAGATTGAGCAGAAAGATCAATTGTGTATCATTCTATGGTGTGGTACTGAGTATTTACAGCCCATTGCTACTGCATATCCCTTTTCAGTTTTGCCATTTCATGGGAAATATTTGTTCTTTGGTTTATAATTTTACTGCCTGCTGGTATGAAATGGTCTATTGTGTCACAGATATGGCTTCATCAGGCAATATTATCAGTTGTATGTCATTACCAATCCTTCCCTGTTTTTGTTGCAACAGTCCGGAGTCATGGGCCATTTAGAGCTTGGCCCTTGGGCAGCCAGGGGAGTGGTATGTGTAGTGATTCAGAAAGTGGAGGAGGAAGCAGTGAGTCGCGATCCATGGATTCACCCTCTGCTAGTCCAGGTGTGTAACCAAAAGCTTTTATTGTAATTACTGTATTCTGGGTGACCTTGAGATGTTTGGTTTTAGATAATTCTTCGGGTAACTAGTTTAATCAATTAGTGTTACCCACTGACTAGTAAAGAGTCTGTTATTCTTTAACTCCAATTTTATCGGTTTATTTCAAATGATAGGAAGACTTGGACGTTGTTACAAAAACTGAGTAGGTGGAGTGGTTACATCTCTGCTAGTATATGGGGAAATAATGCTAATACAACAACTTGGTCATGGATCATTTCCATAGTTATTGGTCTCAAAATATTTGGAAGGAAGTTCTTCCTCAATATTCAGTTATTAAGTACAGTACAGACAAAAGTATTGGGTTTAATTTCGATCTGTGCTCAGTTAGTCTTAACCAGGGCACTAATAGGATGGTACACTTGGCATTAGTACCCTTTGGGTAGAGAAGTTTAAAAAATATCAGCAGGTATTCTGCATATGATCACTATCTGGAGTTCTTGCTAGAATTGCAGTCAAGTATATTTGGTGAAATAAAAACGAAGTGCTGGAAATACTCAGCAGGTCTGGCAACATCTGTGGGGAGAGCAGCGGAGTTAATGTTTCAGGTCTCTGATCTTTCATCAGAACTGGCAAAGGTTAGAAATGTCATGGGTTTTAAGCAAGTGAAGGGAGGAAGAGAACAAAAGGGAAGGTGTGTGAAAGGGTAGAGGGCAGGAGAGATTAAATGACAAAAGATGCCTCGTGTGAATCCGGTTCAGGCAACGGTATGATTTTCTGTTCTTTCCCTGCAGCCCCCACCGCACCCCAAATCATCATCACTTCTCATATTCTGTCCCCGTTTCCCCCACCCCCACCCATAATCAGGTAATGTGTCTGAATTTTCTTTAAATTTCTCTAACCCAAGGATATTTAGGCCAGTTGTCCTGTCCTGCCTTGCAGCATACTTCCAGACATCAGGAACACTTAGTTCACTTTGTGTAGTTTGTCAGCTGTGGAACTGGTGTGTGTCCGCAGTTGCTGGAGTAGCCATTGACATTTTTCCATCAATGACTTATGAGGAGAGCTATGAAATCGAGGAATAGCACCTTATCTTCCGATTAGGCACTTTACAGCCTCTGGACTCAATATTGAGTCCAACAATTTCAGGCCATGACCCAGTCTTAAACTTGTTTTTCACGTTGTTGCTTTCAGTAGCTAGTCATTATTCTGCCATTAACACTCGCTGGACAGATGCTTTGTCTTTTACTACAACTATGACCACTTCCTTTGCCTTTTGTTCCATGACATTTTTGTCATTTAATGTCTCCTGCCCTCTGCCCTATCGCAGAGCTTCCCTTTTGTCCTTCTCAACCCAACCCCTTTCACTTACTCAGAATCCATTACATTTCTAACCTTTTGCCAATTCTGATGAAAGGTTATCGACCTGAAACTTTAACTCTGTTTCTCTCTTCACAGATGCTGCCAGACCTGCTGAGTATTTCCAGCACTTTGTTTTTATTTCAGATTTCCAGCATCCATGGTATTTGTTTATTTTATAAAGGAAATTTATAGAGCCCTTTGTCTCTTACATTTGTTAATGAGCTCTTTAAGGGAAGGATTTCTGCTACAAACCTACACCTGTTTTTTGCTAATACTGTGTGTTGTGCAGCATACTCTTAACACTCAACCATCTAGAGAAAATAACTTAGAAATTCTGCACTATTACAAAGTGTAAATCCTGCACACTGGGTGTGGAGAGGCAAAAGAATTAGAGAAGAACATGTGGGCCCCACAGTGCTGCATTCAAGTAACTGTTAATTCAAGAAATTGCTGATTGGGCCCCATCAACAAAAGAGCAGAATCAACTCCAAGTTGCCCTGTCTCTCTCTTTTCATTCATGGGATATGAGCGTTGCTGGCAAGGCCAGAATTTATTGCCGATCCCTAATTGCTCTCGAAGCTGGTAGTGAGCCATCACCTTGGACTGTTGCAGTCCGTGTTGTGAAGATACTCCCCCAGTGCTGTTAGGTAGGGAGTTCTGGGATTGTGACAAAGTGACTACGAAGAAACGGCAATATATTTCCAAGTCCAAGGGAGGGGAACTTGGAGATGGTAGTGTTGCCATGCACCTAGTGTCCTTGTCCTTCTAATGGTAAAGGTTTTTTTATTTATTTATTTTTATTTAGAGATACAGCACTGAAACAGGCCCTTCGGCCCACCGAGTCTGTGCCGACCAACAGCCACCCATTTATACTAACACTACAGTAATCCCATATTCCCTACCACCTACCTACACTAGGGGCAATTTACCTATCACCTGCAAGTCGTTTGGGAGATGCTGTCAAAGAAGCCTTGGTCGTTGCTGCACCTTGTAAATGATGCACAGTGCAAACACTTTGCACTGGTGGTGATGGGAGTGAATGTTTTAAGTTGGTGGATTGGATCCTGATAAGTGGGCAGATTTTTCCTCGATGGTGTTGAGCGCCTTGGGTGGTGTTGGAGCTGCACTCATCCAGGCAAGTGGAGAGTATTCCATCACACTTCTGACTAGATGGTAGGAAGTCTTTGGAGTCAAGAGGTGAGTCACTCCTGTAGAATACCCAATCTCTGACCTGTACCTGTAGCCACAGCATTTATATGGTTGGTGCAGTTCAGTTCCAGGTGAATGGTGCCCACCACCACCTCCCCCCCACCACACCGCCCCCCCACCCCTCGCCCCCACATCCAACAACTGCAGTTGATGGTGCGGGATTCAATGATGATGATGCTATTGAATGTCAAGTAGAGGTGGTTAGACACTCTTTTCGGAGATGGTCATTGCCTGGCACTTGTGTGGTGCGAATGCTACTTGTCACTTAGCAGATGTTGTCTTGCTGCATTTAAGCACGACCTGCTTCATTATCTGAGGATTTGCAAATGGAATGGAACTGCTTTTAAAAGAAGTAGCTACAGAGATGGTGAATGCGTTGGTTTTGATCTTCCAGAATTCCCTAGATTCTAGAACTGTCCCCATGGATTCGAAGGTAGCAAACGTTATCCCACTATTCAAAAAAGGGAGTGGGCAAAGAGAAATCTGGGAAGTATAGGCCAGGTAGCCTGACATCAGTAGTAGGGAAAATGCTAACATTTATTATTAGGGACATGATAATGGGGCACTGAGAAAATTTATAATATGGTTGGGCAGAGTTAACACTGATTTATGAAAGGGAAATCATGTTTGACAAATCTGTTAGCTTTTTTGAGATTATAACTAGCAGGCTGGACAAGGGGAATAAGTGGATGTAGTGTATTTGGATTTTTAAAAGGCATTCGATAAGGGCCGCACAAGAGGTTATTACACAAAATTAGAGCTCATGGGATTTGAGATAATATTAGTGTGGCTTGAGGATTGATTAACGGACAGAAAACAGAGTAGGAATAAATTGGTCATTTTTGGGTTGGAAGGTTATAACTAGCGAGGTACCACAAGGATCAGTACTTGGGCCACAGCTATTTACAATCTATATCAGTGACTTAAATGAGAGCAGGTTTGCTGACGATACAACGTTAGGTCGAAAAATAAACTGAGGAGGAAACAGAGGCTGAAAAACTATATAGACAGGTTAAGTGAGTACGCAAGCACGTGGCAGATGAACATAATGTGAAGCTGTCCACTTCACTAGGGGAAAAAATAGAAAAGCAGAATTTTTTTTCAAACGGTGAGACTGGGAAATGTTAGTATTCAGGGAAATCTAGGTGTCCTTGTACACACCACAAAGTTAACATGCAGGTACAGCAAGCAATTGGGAAAGCAAATGGTATGTTAGCCTTTATAACAAAGTGATTAGCATCTTAAGAGTGAAGAAGTCTTACTGCAGTTGTATTGAGCTTTCATGAGACCACACCTGGAGTACTGTGCATTGTTTTGGTCTCGTAACCTAAGGCTTAGAGAGGGAGTGCAACAAAGGTTCACTGGACTAATTGCGAGGATGAGGGATTGTCCTATGAATAAACTAGTCCTATATTCCCTAGAGTTTAAAGGATGAGATGATCTCATTGAAACAGCCAAAATTTGCAGTTGTAACGACAACAGAGCTGTCAGAGTTCACTATCATTATAAACTCTAAAACTGGTATCTGCATATTTGCAGTTACACGTGAAAATTCTGAAGCTGCTGTCAGTCATTCCTTGCTCCTCCGTAGGCTGTGCTGTTGAAGTCCCAACAGCCAGCATTCAAGTTAAAATCACTGAACTGATGAGAACTTCCCCTTACACACTGTAATATCGCTGTTTTAAAAACCTCAGATAATGTTTTTTTTAAGCCTTGTTCAATGAGGTGTAGCTAGTTTTTTAACGACATATTGAGTTTGGCCATTTAGGACTGAGGTGGGGAAATTTCTCCATGCAAAGAGTTGTGAGCCTTTAGAATTCTCTACTCCAGAGAGCTGTGGATACTCAGTTGTTAAGTATATTCAAGTCTGAGATTGAAAGATTTTTGGTTACTAAAGGAATTGGGATATGAGAATAACGCGGGAAGATGTAGCTGTGGTAGAGGAACAGCCATGATCTTATTGAATAGTGGTGGAACAGGCTTGCAGGGGCTACTCCTGCTCCTGTTTCTGTTCTTGTGAACACTGCAGTCATTAGTAAACATCCCCACTTTTGACCTTTATAGTCGAGGGAAGGTTATTGATGAAGCAGCTGAAGATGATTGGCCTAGGGTACTTCCATCCCTCTGTCACAAAGCAACACTTGAAAATGCCCCAGTAGTGCCTGTACGAGCAGCACATCCACTCCTATTTAAATATCCCATTCCTGGGTCTGCAATGGGGTTATGCAGGACCAGATGGGTGGACAAAGTTTCTGCCCTGCTATATTTCAGTGGTATGGTGACACAACTGTACTATCTACACTAATGCATTGGCAATGCTGAAGAAAAAAAATAAAATTCTGATCATATTTTGGACATACATCCATGCACTATTGCAATCTAGGAAGAGTTACCCCTAATTGCATCTGGTGCAGTCTACTTAGCCTGTTGTGTCTGAAGTTAGTGGCATAACCTACTCTCTTGATACATCCATTCAAGCTTCAAATATGTTCCATCGTAATCCGAACAGGTTTTGTACCGAGCTACATGAGCAACACATAGTAATAAATATGGTTATTTTATTGGCTGATCCAGGTGATTTCAAACGAAGGCTGCCCCGAACACCCTCAACAGGCACCATGTCTTCAGCAGATGACTTAGATGAAAGAGAACCACCATCGCCATCAGACATTGGTGTGTATTAAGTTACTCCATATTTACATTATTCTGGTAGGTGTGAGGTGTGATGAAGGATAATATTTTCCCAGTTTGCTATCACAAATTTTGTCATCGTGTGAAATGCAAAATAATTTTTATTTTATATAAAAACAGTGCTGAAAAGTATGGCAGCATCTGTGGGAGAGATCTGCTGCTGTTCCACTCATCAGCAAATTTTGTAGTGGAATATGTTCATGAGTGGTTTCTATTTCATAAAACTTTGCATCTCTTTCTCTCATAAGTAACAGCCTGCCTTTTGGAGAACAAAATGTTCACGTGTTTATAATCCACTTCAGTGACCAAAACCTAAAATAAATCTAAAACTGACCCTTTTTAATCTTAATTTACTTCTCACATGGCGCTCGTAGTATATTTTTGAGATTACTTGGAGCCTTCTGAATTTGGTGTATTTTTGTGAACACTGCTTAGTTCAGGTTAAGCATATTGCGGGGTGGAGTGGGGGGGGAATTACATCTGCATGGTGTGGGAATGTCAAATTGGGACCATTTCTGAGGCAAGAGGGACCTCTACAAACTGGATGGATTGTACCTAAACTGGGCTGGGGCCAATGGCTCTGTAGGGAAGTTCACTCGTGCTGTGAGAGAGGTTTAACTAATTTAGTAGCAGCAGCGAGATAAGGTGCATTGAAAACTAGGAGGGACAAACAGCAACATGATAAAAAGTAGTGTAGAAAGAGCAGGAATGAGATGAGGAAAAAGCAAAGCTGACTAGCATGGTGTGGAATACATATGTGTTAATGAGAGGGGTATTACAAATAAAGTTGGCTAGTTACAGGTGCAAGTTGCCACATGGGGTTATGTTACAGTGGCTATAACTGAGACAAAAACAGAGAAGGTGAACTGAAACATAGTAACGTCGAAAATAGGAGCAGGAGTAGGCCCTTTGAACCTGCTCTGCCATTCATTATGATCATGGCTGATCATCCAACTCAGTAACCTGTTACTGCTTTCCCCCCATATCCTTTGATCCCTTTCTCCCCAAGAGCTATATCTAACTCCTTGAAAACATACAATGTTTTGGCCTCAACTGCTTTCTGTTGGTAGCGAATTCCACAGGCTCACCACACTCTGGGTAAAGAAATTCCTCCTCATCTCAGTCCTGAAAGGTTTACCCCGTATCCTTAGACTATGACCCCTGGTTCTGGACTCCCCCACCATCGGGAACACCCTTCCTGCATCTACCCTGTCAAGCAATGTTAGAATTTTATAGGTTTCTATGAGATCCCCTCTCACTTTTCTGAACTCCAGCGAATATAATCCTAACTGACTCGATCTCTCCTCATACGTCAGTCCCACCATCCCAGGAATCAGTCTGGTAAACCTTCGCTGCACTCCCTCTATAGCAAGAAGATCCTTCCTCAGATAAGAAGATCAAAACTGCTCAAAATATTCTAGATGTGGCCTCACCAAGGCCCTGTATAATTGCAGCAAGACATCTCTGCTCCTGTACTCGAATCCTCTCTATGAAGGCCAACATACTATTTGCCTTTTTTACCGCCTGTTGCACCTGCATGCTTACCTTCAGCGACTTGTGTACAAGAACACCCAGGTCTCGTTGCATATTCCCCTCTCTGTTTATAGCCGTTCTGTTTTTGCTACCAAACTGGATAACCTCACATTTATCCACATTATACTACATCTTCCATGCATTTGCCCACTCACTCAACTTGTCCAAATCACACTGAAACTTCTCTGTATCCTCCTCACAACTCACCCTCCCACCCAGTTTTGTGTCATCTGCAAATTTGGAGATATTACATTTAGTTCCCTCATCTAAATCATTAATATATATTGTAAATAGCTGGGATCCTAGCACCGATCCCTGCGGTACCCCACTAGTCACTGCCTGCCGTTCGGAAAAAGCCCCGTTTATTCCTACTCTTTGTTTCCTGTCTGCCAGCCAATTTTCTATCCATCACAATACACTACCTCCAATCCCATGCGCTTTAATTTTACACGCTAATCTCTTATGTGGGACTTGTCGAAAGCCTTCTGAAAGTCCAAATAAACCACATCCAATGGCTCCCCCTCATCAACTCTACTAGTTACATCCTCGAAGAATTCTAGTAGATTTGTGAAGCATGATTTCCCTTTCGTAAATCCATGCTGACTCTGTCCGATTCTACCACTGTTCTCCAAGTGCTCTGCTGTAAAATCTTTGATGATGGACTCTAGAATTTTCCCCACTACCGAAGTCAGGCTGACTGGTCTATAATTCCCTGCTTTCTCTCTACCTCCCTTTTTAAATAGTGGGGTTACATTAGCTACCCTCCAATCTGTAGGAACTGTTCCAGAGTCTGTAGAATCTTGGAAGATGACCACCAATGCATCCACTATTTCTAGGGCCACTTCCTTAAATACTCTGGGATATAGATTATCAGGCCCTGGGGATTTATCAGCCTTCAATCTCATCAATTTCCCCAACATCATTTCTCTACTAATACTGATTTCCTTCAGTTCCTCCCTCTCACTAAACCTGGCTTAAACATGGACAGGAGTGGGAATTAAACGTTCCTGACTACAATGCATTCAGGAGGGATATGGAAGGAAAAAAGACAAGAAGGGGAATGGCAGTATTGATCAAGGATAATATTGCAGTTCTATAGTGGGACAATCTAGATGCAATTTCAAGACTGAATCTATTTGGTAGCTGTTGCATTTCTGGTGATTTTTGTAGACCAAACAGTTTGAAGGAGATATGGGAGAAAATCTGTAAGCAAATTTCAGAGACGACAAGGAGAGTGAAGAATTCATAACCTGTGTACAGGAGAACTTCCTTAATCAGTATATATCTAGCCCAATGAGGAAGGAAGCAGGGCTGGATCTAGTTCTAGGGAATGAAGTAAGGCAAGTGGCATGTGTGGGAGAACATCTGGATAATTGGGATTATAATATAATCAGGTTTAAAACAGTTATGGAAATGAACAAAAAAATCAACTGAAATTAACCAACAAGGGAGGCAATTTCAGCGATCTGAGGAGGGATGTAGCACAGGTGGACTGGAACAGTGACCTGCAAAACAGATAATAAGCAGTCAGACCTTCACGGTGGTAATATTTTGGGTACAAACCAAGTAGGAAGGAGGAAAGATAATGCATCTAAAGTTAGAGCTCCCTGAATGACAAAGGAAATGGAGATTAAAATGAAACAGAGAAAGGAAGTTATGACAAATGTCAGGTATGAAATAGAGTAGTAAGCCAGGCTGATTGCAAAATGGGGAAATTTTAAAAAGATGTAAGAATGGCAGAGAGAGTATGAGAAAACATTAAAGGGTAACAAAAGGGGGCCCAAAGGTCTTTTATCAATGTATAAAAAGTAAAAGAACAGTTAAAGGAATGGAGGGGCTAATTAGGGACAAAAAAGGAAATCATCTTGTGAAGGGAGAACGCATGACTGAGGTACTGAATGGGTACATTGTACCTTTACGAGAGGATGAAGTTAGGGTTACAGTAGAGGAGTGGGGGGGCATAGACATATTGAATAGGATTAAAAATAGAAAGAAAGGAGGTTGGCATCACTCAAAAGTTAATATGTTGCCCTGTCCAGATGGAATGCATGTTAGGGTGCTGAAGGAAGCTAGGGTGAAGATGGCAGAAGCCCAGACCACAATCTTTCAATCCTCCTTGGATTTTAGACTGGTGCCAGAGAATTGGAGGATTCCATATGTTGCACATCTGTTCTAAAAAGGGGGAGCAATATAAACCTGGTAACTACAGGCCAATCAGTCCAACGTCCGTGGTGGAAAAACTGTTGGAGATCATTGTGGATGACAAAATTAATTCTCACTTGGAGAAGCATGGGTTAATGGGGGTTAGCCAGAACAATTATTTAAAGCAAATTGTGCCTGACTAACCTGACTGAATTCTTTGTAGTAATAGGTTAATGTTTAGTGCATTAGATGTATATATGGATGTTCAAAAGACATTTGATAATGTACCACATTACAGACTTAATCAGAAAATAGAGAATGGTATGAAAGGGACAGTGGTAATTTGAGTGTGAAATTGTCTAAAAGGAATAGGAGGCAGGGACTAGTGGTGAACAAAATGTTTTCTGACTGGAGGGAAATATGCAGTGGGGTCCCACAAGGTCAGAATTAGGACCATTGCTTTTCCTTTGTGTAAAAGATCCGGACTTGGGTATAGAGAGTACAATTTTGAAGTTTGTGGTTGATACAAAACTTGATAGCATAGTAAATAAGATAGTAGCAGACTTTAGAAGGGTATAGATAGATTGATGAAATATATGCAATTTAATGCAGCTAAGTGTGTAGTGATGCATTTTGAGAGAAACATCATGGAGACACAGTATAATCTAAATGGTAAAATAAAAGCAAAATACTGCAGATGCTGTAAATATGAAATAAAAACAAGAAACGTTGGGAGTACTCAGCAGGTCTGGCAGCATCTGTGGAAAGAGAAGCAGAGTTAACGTCAGAAGTTGTGATGAAAGATCACTGACCTGAAACGTTAACTCTGCTTCTCTCTCCACAGATGCTGCCAGACCTGCTGAGTAATCCCAGCGTTTCTTGTTTTTATAATCTAAATGGTATTTTGAGGAAGGTGCAAGATAAAAGGGGCTTGGAGTGCATATTCCCAGATCCTTGAAGGTCCCAGGGCAAGTTGATAAGACAGTTAAGAAAGTATATGGGATGCTTTGCTTTCTAAATAGGGGCATTGAAAACAAAACAAGGAATTTGTGCCAAACCGTTGCAAATCATTAGTTAGGCCTCAGCTGGAGTATTGTGTACAACTCTGGGCACCACACATTTTAGGAAGGATTTCAACGTTCTGGAGAGAGGATACGGAGGGCAATTACCAGGGATGAGAGAGTTCATTTTATGGGCAGAGATTGAGAAACTGGAATAAAAGCAAAATACTGCGGATGCTGGAAATCTGAAATAAAAATGAGAAATGCTGGAACCACTCAGCAGGTCTGGCAGCATCTGTGAAAAGAGAAGCAGAGTTAACTTTTCGGGTCAGTCACCCTTCTTCGGAAGGGTCACTGACCCGAAACGTTAACTCTGCTTCTCTTTTCACAGATGCTGCCAGACCTGTTGAGTGGTTCCAGCATTTCTTGTTTTTATTTGAGAAACTGGAATTGTTTTTCTTTGAACATAGAAGGTTAAGGGGAGGCCAAATAAAGGTATTCAAAACTGAGGGGTTCGAATAGAGCAAGTAGGGAGAAACTATTTCCTCTAGCAAATGGTTCAGTAACTAGAGGTTATAGATTTAAAATAATTGGTAAAAGAAGTGCAGGGGAAATGAGCAATTTCTTCTTGCTAAGATCTGGAAAGCACTATCTGAAATTCTGATGAAATCAGATTCCATAGTAACTTTCAAAATGTAATTAGACATGCATTTAAAGAGGACTAATTTGCAGGATTATGGTGAAAAGGCTGGGGTGTGGAACTACATTGGACAGCTTTCGAAGAGCCAGCACATGCATGATGGACTGAATGGAGTCCTTCAGTGTTGTATGATTCTATGAATATATATATATTGTATTCCTGCAGCAGAAAAACTGTACTAAAATTGTTTTCCAAGTAACTAATTTAACAAATCCATTTATGTAGCTCAGATCTGTATATTCAAGCCCTCTTGATATGACATGAAAAATGTTCAGAAAAGTTAACTTGACAGCAATCTTTCATTTATAAATATTTTTCATTTTTAAAATGGATTGAAGGATACTTGTGTTGATCAGCAATAACATAAATAAATTAGTAATTTTGTTTTCCAGTTGCTGTTTGTTTACATGCTTGATTCCTGTATTTTTAAGCCAAAAGTAGATGATAGGTTCTGCATTGTATTATTCTGTTTGTCTTTTCTAAATTATATATTTGTCAATTAACTACTCATCTTTCTAAAGTTCAAGTATTAAAGATACACTGGAAATTCACAGTTAAAACTACATTCTGCTGTATAATTCGCATTAGCAAAAACAGTAATATTCAAATTTGTATCTGCAAATTTCAAACAGATCTAGCACCTTAAAAAGGGCATCCATGAGGCACTCTGGGCCATCAGCAGCATCAGAATTGTATTCAACCACCATCTGTAATCTCATGGCCCGGCATATCCCCCACTCTACCATTACCATCAAGCCAGGGGACCAACCCTGGTTCAATGAAGAGTGTAGGAGGGCATGCCAAACGGCGGAAGCAGCATGCAATACACAGGGCTAAGCGATCCCATAACCAACGGATCAGATCTAAGCTCTGCAGTCCTGCCACATCCAGTCGTGAATGGTGGTGGACAATTAAACAACTAACTGGAGGAGTTGGCTGCACAAATAGCCCCATCCTCAATGATGGGGAAGCCCAGCACATCCATGCAAAAGACAAGGCTGAAGCATTTGCATCCATCTACAGCCAGATTTGCTGATGGTATGTCCTGTGCACAAAAAGCAAGACAAAACCAACCCGGCCAATTACCACCCTAACAGTCTACTTCCGATCATTAGCAAAGTGATGGAAGTGGTCATGGACTGTCCTATCAAGCGGCACTTGCTCAGCAGTAACCTGTTCACTGATGCTCAGTTTGGGTTCCACCAGGGCCACTCTACTCCTGACCACATTGCTGTCTTGGACAAAAGAACTGAACTCCAGAGGTGAGGTGAGAGTGACTGCCCTTGACATCAAGGTGGAATTTGACCAAGTGTGGCATCAAGGAGCCCTAGCAAAAGTGCAGTCAATGGGAATCGGGGAAAACTCTGTTGGCTGGAGTCATACCTAGCACAAAGGAAGATGGTTGTGGTTGTTGGAGGTCAATCATCTTAGTCGCAGGACATTTACTGCAGAAGTTGCAGGGTAGTACCCTAGGCCCAACCATCTTCAGCTGCTTCATCAATGACCTTCCCTCCATCATAAGGTCAGAAGTGGGTATGTTTGCTGATGGTTGCATAATGTTCAGCACCATTCACAACTCCTCAGATACTGAAGCAGCCCATGTCCAGATCTTACTGCATATGAACAACATCCAGGTTTGGGCTATTAAGTGGCAAGTAACATTTGCTCCACGCACATGCCCGGCAATGACCATCTCAAGTAAAAGAGAACCTAACCATCTCCCCTTGACGTTCAATGGCATTACCATTGCTGAATCCCCCAACATCAACATCCTGGGGGTCACCATTGACCAGAAACTGAACTGGACCAGCCACATAAATGCTGTGGCTACAAAAGTAAGCCATAGACTGGGAGTTCTGCAGCGAGTAACTCACCTCCTGACTCCCCAATGCCTGTCCACCACCTACAAGGCACAAATCAGGAGTGTGATGGACTACTTTCCACTTGCCTGGATGAGTGCAGCTCCGACAACACTCTAAGCTCGACACCATTCAGGACAAAGCAGCCCGCTTGATTGGCACACCATCCACCACCTTCAACATTTACACCCTCCATCACCAACGTGCAGTGGCTGTAGTGTATACCATATACAAGATGCTCTGCAGCAACTCGCCAAGCCTCCTTTGACAGCACCTCCCAAACCTGCTATCTCTTCCACCTAGACGGACAAGGGCAGCAGATGCATGGGAACACCACCACTTGCAAGTACCCCTCCAAAACACACACCATCCTGACTTGAAACTGTATTGCTGTTCTTTTGCTGTGGCTGGGTCAAAATCCTGGAACTCCCTTGCAGCACTGTTGGTGTACCTACACCCCAAGAACTGCAGTGGTTCAAGGCGGCGGCTCACCACCACCTTCTCGAGGGCCATTAGGGATGATCAATAAATGCTGGCTTAGCCAGCGATGCCCACATCTCCGCAATCGAAAAAAAAATGTATACAGAGAGCTGGCTCTCAGTTTATATTATTCTCCTGTTGTGTTCCACGCCGAGAAGTTAGTTTTTAAAAAGAAAAAGCTAATGGTTACCTTGTTTGATTTGTTGGCCTGGAAATTCAGCTGTGCAGTTCCCATTTCTCATACCCCAAATGGACTGCAGCGGTTCAAGAAGGCAGCTCACCACCACCTTCTCAAGGGCAATTAGGGAAGGGCAATAAATGCTGGCCTGGCCAGCGACGCCCACATCCCATGAATGAATAAAAAAAAGTACTAAATAGTCTCCTAAGCCCCAATATGGCAGGCTGAAAACATGCTCACAGTTCTGACCAGAGATATTGGATAAGATGGATGCATTTGTGGTAGGAGAGCACACCATGAACATTTTAAGTGCAGAATAGTTCATGCAGGGCCTATTTCCGATTTCTGAACACAACAGTGCTCGCTCACTACGTACTGAACTCACACAGCATAATGTGACAGTATCCAGCAGGAAGGCCCCTATCCTTACCTGTATGTGGAGCTTAGATGAGCAGGCGTGCTCCCGAATCTGACCTTCACTTTTTTGAGGTCTGCTGAATGTTAGCAGCAGCGAATCTTGGTTCACTCTTCTCAACGAGCTCCATCCACCACCCTGCCTTGATGTTAATAAGGGTCAAAACCCAAATTGAGGACTTCTCAAACCTCACCATTCAAGTACCGAGATCATCCAAAAGTGGACACATCCAAATTTCATGGCCCTCTTATTTATATGATGTACTATGTTACAAGTTTAAAATATTGAAACACCATAACAAGCTAATTTATGCTCTGCTCCTTTCTTTGTAACATAGGCTTAAATGAGATTGTGGCAGAGATGACAAGTTCTCCAGGGCCCTTCCGCAATACTGTTATGTCAAAGGCAGCACAAACGCACAAGCTGCGAAAATTGCGAGCCCCATCGAAGTGTAGAGAATGTGACAGCCTTGTTGTGTTTCATGGAGCTGAGTGTGAAGAGGTAAATTATCTTTGACTGATGGGATAGTTATTTCCCATGTTGACATTTCAGAAAGACAAAAGAAATTAGCATTTCCGATGATTGAAGGGAAGGACCTATTTATAAAGACCAGCATTTTATTTTGTGTATATAGAATAATTCATATCTAGAATTACAATGGTATTATGACCCAGTAGGAATTTTTATCCTTGGTTTTATATTTTATATAACTATGATTTAAAGTAGTAGTTGCTGCCTTACTAATTGCAAAGTGGGGAACCTGAGACTCTTGATTGAAGGTTCCTTTGATTTGAGAGAGTGGGTAAAATAAATTTTTAAGAATGTTAATGTATGCAGCATATGAGATACCAGTCTGGTGAAGCTACAACACAGGACTACATGCATGCTGAACAGTGAAAGCAGCATGTGATAGAGCAAAGCGATCCCACAACCAATGGAGCAGATCAAAGCTCTGCAGTCCTGCCATATCCAGTCATGAATGGTAGTGGACAATTAAACAACTAACAGAAGGAGGAGGCTCCACAAACATCTCTATCCTCAAATGATGGGGGAGCCCAGAATGCCAGTGCAAAAGACGAGGCTGAAGCATTTGCAACGTTCTTCAGCTAGAAGTGCTGATCTTTGCTTCCTCCCGAGTCCCCGGCATCACAGATTCCAGACTTCAGCCAATCCAATTCGCTGCATGGGATATTAGATGGTACTGGATGCGGCAAAGGCTGTGGGTTCTGACAACATTCTGGCTGTACTACTGAAGATGTCCTCCAGATCTAGTTGCACCTTTAGCCAAGCTGTTCCAGTGCAGCCACAACACTGGCATCAACCCGACAATGTGAAAAAGTGCCCAAGTATGTCCTGTCCGCACAAAGCAGGACAGATTCAATCTGGCCAATTACCGTCCACTCAGTCTACTCTCAATCACCAGCAAAGTGATAGCACTGTCAACGACACCTTCCATCAAGTGGCACTTACTCAACAATAACCGACTCAACGATGTTCAGTTTGAGTTCTACCAGGACCTCTCTGCTCCAGACCTCATTACAGCCTTGGCCAGAAGAGCTGAATTCAAGAGGTGAGGTGAGGTGAGAGTGACTGCCCTTGACATCAAGGCAGCAATTGATTTGGGCATCAGGGAGTCCTAGCAAAATTCAAGTCAGTGGGAATCGGAGGGAAAAATTCTCCACCTGTTGGAATCATACATAGCACAAAGGAAGATGGTGTGGTTGTTGAAGGCCAATCATCTCCGCCCCAGGACATCACTGCAGGAGTTCCTCAGGGTAGTGTCCTAGGCCCAGCCATCTTCAGCTGCTTCATTGATGACCTTCCCTCCATCATAAAAGTCAGAAGTGGGGATGTTCGCTGATTGCACAGTGTACAGTACCATTTGCAACTCCTCAGATACTGAAGCCGTCCATGTTTGCACGCAGCTAGACCTAGACAACATTCAGGCTTAGGCTGATAAGTGGAAAGTAACATTTGCGGCACACAAGTGCCAATAAATGACCATCTCCAACATGAATCTAACCATCTCCCCCTTGATGTTTGAACAGCATTACTATCGCTGAATCATCCGCCATCAACATCCTTCGGGTTACCATTGACCAGGATCTTAACTGGACCAGCCATATAAATACTGTGGCTACAAGAGCAGGTCAGAGGCTGGGAATTCTGTGGTGACTAACTCACCATTTGACTCCCCAAAGCATGTACACAATCTATAAGGCACAAGTCAGGATTGTGATGGAATACTGTCCACTTGCCCGGATTAATGTAGCTCCAACAACATTCAAGAAGCTCGATGCCATCAGGGTAAAACAGCCACTTGATCAGCACCTCATCCTTAAAAATTCACTCAATGGCAAACCCAACCCAGTCCACCCTGCAAAGTCCTCCTTACTAACATCTGGGGACTTGTGCCAAAGTTGGGAGAGCTATCCCACAGACTAGTCAAGTAGCAGCCTGACAGTCATACTCGCAGAATTATACCTTACAATGTCCCAGACACTGACATCACCATCCCCTGGTATGTCCTGTCCCATCGGTAGGACAAACCCATAAGAGGTGGCGGCATAGTGGTATACAGTTGGGAGGGAGTTGCCCTGGGAGTCCTCAAGATTTACTCCAGGCCCCATGAAGTCTCATAGCATCAGATCAGACATGGGCAAGGAAACCTCTTGCTGAGTACCACCTACCACCACCCTTAGCTGATGAATCAGTACTCCTCCACTTGGAGGAAGCACTGAGGGTGGCAAGGGCGCAGAATGTACTCTGGGGGACTTCAGTGTCCATCACCAAGAGTGGCTCAGTAGCACCATTACTGACCGAGCTGGCAGAGTCCTAAAGGACATGGCTGCTAGACTGGGTCTGCGACAGGTGATGAGGGAAAAACATACTTGACCTCGTCCTCACTAATCTGCCTGTCGCAGATGCGTCTTTCCATGACAGTATTGGTAGGAGTGACCACTGCACGGTCCTGGTGGAGACAAAGTCCTGTCTTCACATTGAGGATACCCTCCATCGTGTTGTGTGGAACTACCTCCATGCAAAATGGGATAGATTTCAAACAGATCTAGCAGCTCAAAACTGGGCATCCATAAGATGCTGTGGTCATCAGCAGCAGAATTGTACTCGACCACAATCTGTAACCTCATGGCCTGGCATATCCCCCACTCAGCCATTACCATAAAGCTAAGGGATCAACCCTGGTTCAATGAAGAGTGCAGGAGGGCATGCCAGGATCAGCACCAGGTGCACCTCAAAATGAGGTGTCAACTTGGTGAAGCTACAACACCAGACTACTTGCATGCCAAACAGCGTAAGCAGCATGCGATAGACAGAGCTAAGCGATCCCACAGCCAACGAATCAGATCTAAGTTATGCAGTCCTGCCACATCCAGTCGTGAATGGTGGTGGACAATTAAACAACTAACTGGAGGAGGTGGCTCCACAAATATCCCCATCCTCAATGATGGGGGAGGCGAGCACATCAGTGCAAAAGATAAGGTAGATGTATTTGCAACAATCTTCAGCCAAAAGTGCTGAGTGGATGATCCATCTCTGCCTCCTCCTGAGGTCCCCAGCACCACAGATGCCAGTCTTCAGCTAATTTGATTCACTCGCATGATATCAAGAAACGACTGACGGCACTGGATACTGTAAAGGCTATGGGCCCTGACAACCTTCCGGCAATAGTACTGAAGACCTGTGCTCCAGAACTAGTCGTGTTCTTAGCCAAGCTGTTCCAGTACAGCAACGACACTGGCATCTACCCAGCCATGTGGAAAATTGCCCAGGTATGTCCTGTACACAAAAAGCAGGAAAAATACGACCCGGCCAATTACTGCCCCATCCGTGTACTCTTGATCATCAGTAAAGGGACACTCAGCTCCTGACCTCATTACAGCCTTGGTTCAAACATGGACAGAAGAGCTGATCTCCAGAAGTGAGGGGAGTGTGACCACCCTTGACATCAAGGCAGCATTTGATCAAGTATGGCATCAAGGAGCCCTAGCAAAACTGGAGTCAATGGGAATCTGGCAGAAAACTCTCCTCTGGTTGGAGTCATACCTCGTGCAAAGGAAGATGGTTGTGGTTGTTGGTCAAGCATCTCAGCTCCAGGACATCACTGCAGGAGTTCCTCAGGGTCATGTCCTAGGCCCAACCATTTTCAGCTGCTTCATCAATGACCTTCCTTCGGTCATCAGGTTAGTAATGGGGATGCTTGCTGATGGCTGAATTCCCCCAT
This sequence comes from Heterodontus francisci, assembly GCF_036365525.1. Lineage (NCBI taxonomy): Eukaryota > Metazoa > Chordata > Chondrichthyes > Heterodontiformes > Heterodontidae > Heterodontus > Heterodontus francisci. Next base: position 24,977,773 of record NC_090378.1, on the reverse strand, counting down.
TATCAACATCCTGGGGGTTACCATTGACCAGAAAGAAGTGAAGTAGCCATATAAATACCGTGGCTACAAGAGCAGGTCAGAGGCTAGGAATCCTGCAGCGAGTAACTCTCCTGACTCCCCAAAGCCTGTCCACCATCTACAAGGCACAAGTCAGGAGTATGATGGAATACTCTCCACTTGCATGGATGGGTACAGCTCCAACAACACTTCAGAAGCTCTATACCATCCAGGACAAAGCAACCCGCTTGATTGGCGCCCCATCCACAAACATTCACACCACCACCGACGCACAGTGGCAGCAGTGTGTACCATCTGCAGCAACGCACCAAGGCTCCTTAAACAGCACTTTCCAAACCCGTGACCTCTACCACCTAGAAGGACAAGGGCAGCAGATGCATGGAACACCACCTGCAAGTTCCATTGCAAGCCATACACCATCCTGACTTGAAACTATATCGCCGTTCCTTCACTGTCGCTGGTTCAAAGTCCTGGAACTCCCTTCCCAACAGCACCCTGGGGGTACCTATCCCACATGGACTGCAGTGGTTCAAGAAGGTGGCTCACCACCACTTTCTGAAGGGCAATTAGGGATGGGCAATAAATGCTGTCCTAGCCAGTGATGCCCACATCCCATGAATGAATTTAAAAAAAAATTCACTTCTTCCACCACCAGTACACAGTGGAGCGGTGTGTATCTCTACATGAAGCACTTCAGAAACTCGCTAAATATTCTTCAACAGCATATTCCAAACCCACGACCAGTACCACATAGACGAATAAGGGTGGCTAGACACACTGAACACCACCTGCAAACTCCCCTCCTAGCTACACATTCTCCTGACTTGGAACTATATTGCTGTTCCTTCACTGTTACTGGGTCAAAACTCTGGAACTTCCTTCCTAACAGCACTGTGGGTATACCTGCACCACAGCGGACTGCGGTAGTTCAAGAAGGCAGCTTACCACCACCTGCTGAAGGGCAATTGGGGATTGGCAACAAATCCTGCCTTGCCAGCAATGTTCACATCCCATGAATGAATAAAAAAATTGTCTGATTAATATGTAACTTCCAGTTGTCCATTGCTGACCCAGTCTTATTGTAATGCAGGAAAGTGAGTACAACTTTTATAGGCTATTATTCATGCAGGTGAGAAGAATTTTGTTTTGACTTCTTTAAAGATTCTTTGTTTTGTTTTTTCAAAGCCCAGTGAAATAAATAACCCAGGTCCAGCTGGGTTTTTTTTTTTAGTTCTGAACATTTAAAGCTTTTGTATTCCACCTTTAACATCTCGTCCTACACAAGATAAAAGCTCATGGTCATTTATTAGCATGGATAGAGGATTGGCTAACTAACAGAAACCAGAGTCTCTGGATAAATGGGACATTTTCAGGTTGGCAAACTGTAACTAGAGCGTGCCACAGGAATCCGTGCTGGGGCTTCAACTATTTATGATCTCTGTTAATGACTTGGATGAATCGACCAAGTGTTTCAGAGACGATACAAAGATGGATAGGAAAGCAAATTGTGAGGAGGACACAATGTCTGCAAAGTGATATAGATAGATTGTGAGTGGGCAAAAATTTGGTAGGTATGGGAAAATATGAGGTTGCCCGCTTTGTCGGGAAGAATAGAAAAGCAGAATATTATTTAAATGGAGAGAGACTGCAGAATGCTGCGGTACAGAGGGATTTGGGTGTCCTTGTACATGAATCACAAAGTTGTATGCAGGTACACCAAGTAATTAGAAAGACAAATGGAATGTTGACTTTTGTTGCAAGGGGATGAAGTATAAAAGTAGGGATGTCTTGCTACAACTGTACAGAGCATTGATGAGACTACATCTAAGGTACTGTATACAGTTTATATCTCCTTATTTAAGGAGGAATATAGTTGTATTGGAGGCAGTTCAGAGAAGATTCACTAGGCTGATTCCTCATAAGATAACCCTTTCATCCCAGGAAAGGTTGAGCAGGTTGGGCCTTTACTCATTGGAGTTTAGAAGAATGATATGTGATCTTATTGAAACCATACAAATTAGGAACAAAAGTAGGTCATTCAGCCCCTTGAAGCCTGCTCCGCCACTCTATAAGATCATGGCTGATCTGTTTCTGACTCGAATTCCACACTCTCATCTACCTTCGATTAATCTTAGATTCTGGTTAGGCAAAGGAATCAATCTACCTCCCCCTTAAAAATATTCAATGACCCCCGCCTCCACCACCTTTTGAGGCACAGAATGCCAAAGTTGCACAACCCTCTGAGAAAATATTTCTCCTCACCTCTGTCCTAAAAGGGTGACCCCTAATTTTAAAACAGTGCCCCCTAGTTCTGGACACTGCTACAAAAGGAAACATCCTTTCCACATACACCTCGTCAAGACCGTTCAGGATCTTGTATACTTCAATCAAGTCTCCTCTTCTAAACTCCAGTGAAAACAAGCCCAGTCTGTCCAACCTTTCCTCAGAAGACAACCCGCTCATTCCAGGTATCAATCTAGTAAACCTTCTCTGAACCGCCTCCAACGCATAATAAGGAGACCAAAACTGCACACCGTATCCGAGATGTAGTCTCACCAATGCCTTGTATCACTGAAGCATAACATCCTTACTTTTATTTTCAATTCCTCTCTTAATAAAGGATAGCATTCCATTCGCCGCCTTTATTACTTGCTGTACCGGTATACTAACTTTTTGTGACTCATGCACCCTCTGCACTTCGGAGTTCTGCAGTCATTCTCCATTTAAGTAATACTCTGCTCTTTTTTGTTCTTCCTGCCAAAGCGAACAACTTCAAATTTTCCCACATTATACTCCATCTGCCAGATTTTTGCCCACTCAACCTATCTTTGTGTCGTCTGCAAATTTAGCTATCATGGCATCACTCCCCTCATCTAAGTCATTGATATAAATTGTAAAAAGTTGAGTCCCCAGCACAGACCCTGTGGGACTCCACTCGTCGCATCCTGCCAATCAGAAAAGGGCCCATTTATGCATATACTCTGTTTTCTGCCAGCCAGCCAATCTTCTATCCATGCTAATATGTTACCCCCTACACCATGAGCTCCTACTTTGCACAGTAACCTTTTATGTGGCACCTTGTCAAATGCCTTCTGGCAATCCAAGTACAGTAGGTCAACGGGCTCCCCTTTATCCACAGTACATATTACTCCTTCAAAGAGCTCCAATAAATTGGTTAAACATGATTTCCCTTTCACAAAACCATGCTGACTATTCTCGATTACCTTGAGTTTTTCTAAGTGCCCAGCTATAGCCTCCTTAATGATCGATTCTAACACCTTCCCCCATGACAGATGTCAAGCTAACTGGCTTATAGTAGTTACCTGTTTTCTCCCGTCCCCCTCACCCCACCTCCTTGAATAGAGGAGTCATTTTTGCTACTTACCAGTCAGATGGAACCTTTCCAGAATCTAGCGAATTTTGAAGAATTAACACCAACGTGTCTACTACCTCATTAGCCACCTCTTTTCAGACGTTAGAATGAAGCTCATCAGGACCCGGAGACTTGTCAGCCCGCAGCAGCATCAGTTTGGTCAGTACCGCTTCCCTGGTGATTATAATTTCACCAAGTTCCTCTGTTCCTTCCACCTTCTGATTTACAGCTATTACTGCAATGTTTTTTGTATCCTCTATAGTGAAGGCAGAAGCAAAATATTCATTTCATCTGCCATTTCCTTTTTATCTACTATTAACTCCCTATTCCCTTTCTCTAGAGGACCAACATTCACTTACTTACTCTTTTCCTCTTTAAATACCAGTAGAAACTCTTGCTATCTGTTTTTACATTTCTAGCTAGCTTCCTCTCACTTTATTTCTCCTGATTAACCTTTTAGTCATTCTCTGCAGTTCTTTATATTCTGACCAATCATCTGACCTGCTCCTCATCTTTGCACGATGATGTGCTTTTTTCTTTAAGTTTAATGCTTTCCTTAACTTCTTTAGTTAACCACGGACGGTGGGTCCTCCTTTTAGAATTTTTCTTTACAGTAGGAATATATTTATTCTGAAATATCTCCTTAAATGTCTGCCACTACTTCGCCATTGATCTGTCTCCTAGCCTAGTAACCTAGTTCACTTCAGCTAGCTCAGCTTTCATGCCCATATAGTTGCCCTTATTTAAGTTTAAAATACTAGGCTTAGACCCACTCCTCTCTTTCAAACTGGATGTTAAATTCACTCATTGTGATCACTGATACCTCGAGGTGCCTTTACTGTGAGGTCATTAATTAATCCTGTAATGTTATACTATACCAAGTCTAATATAACCTGCTCTCTGGTTGGTTTCAGAATGTGCTGCTAAGAAACTATCTCAAAAGCATTCCATGAACTCCTCATCCAGGCTACTGTTGCCAGTCTGATTTTTCAAGTTTATATGTAGATTAAAATTATGCGTGATTATTGCCATCCCTTTATCACAAGCACCCAATGTTTCTTGTATACTTCATCCTACATTGTGATTACTGTTCAGGGGCCTGTAGACCACTCCCACTAGTGACCTCTTTCCCCTACTATTCCTCAGCTCCACCCAAACCAATTCGACATCCTGATCTCCTGAACCAAGGTCATCTCTGACTATTGCACCAATGCCATCCTTGATTAACAGTGCTACCCCTCCACCTTTACCTAGCTTCCTATTCTTATTGAATGTTATATACCCCTCAATATTGAGGACCCAATCCTTGCCTTCCTGCAGCCACATCTCTGTAATGGCTATTAGATCATATTTATTTACTTCAATGTGCGCTATCAGTTTGTCTACTTTGTTCTGAATGCTAGATGCGTTCAGATACAGAGCCTTTAGTTTTGTCTTTTTGTTATCTTTGTGACCCCTAGTCTTGACTGTTGGTGTATTCTTAGTTTTTTTCTCTCTCTCCCTTCCTGTCATTCTCTGGCCTACATTTCCCATATTACTATTCTGCTCTCCTACCCCTTGACTTGCTACATCGACCCAAGCTTGATCCCTCTTTCCCCCCCCTTCCCCCCACCCCTTTTGTTAAGTTTAAAGCCCTCTATACTTCCCTAGTTCTACGGTTTGCTAGAAGACTGGTTCCAGCACGGTTCAGGTGCAGACTGTCCCAACTGTATAGCTCCCCACATTCCCCAGTACTGGTGCCAGTGCCCCACAAACCGAAACCCACTTCTCCCACACAAGTTTTTGAGCCATGGATTCATTTCAATAATCTTATGTGCCCTCTGCCAATTATTACCCTTGAGGTCCTGCTCTTCAATTTGGTGCCGAGCTCCTCATACTGTCTGTCTAAGCAGAGCCTCTTTCCTAGTCCTCCTATGTTATTGGTACCTACATGGACCACGACAACTGGATCCTCCCCCTCCCACTTCAAGTTACTATCCAGCCCTGAGCAGATGTCCCGAACCCTGGCACCGAGGAGGCAACACATCCTTCTGGACTCACGCTCTCGACTGCACAGAACAGTGTCAATCCCCCTCACTTTCCTATCCCCTACTACCACTACATTCCTTTTTGCTCCCCCTACTTGATTGGCTTCCTGTTCCACAGTGCCATAAGTTTCTGAGGGGGCTTGACAGGGAAGATGCTGAGAGGGTTTCCCCTCGTGGGGGTATTTAGAACCAGTGGGCATAGTTTAAAAATAAGGGGTCTCCCTTTTAAGACCGAGATGAGGAATTTCTTCTGAGAGTCGTTAATCTTTGGAATTCTCTTCCCTAGAGAGCGGTGGAGGCTAGGTGATTGAATATATTCAAGGCTGTGTTAGATTTTTGATCTACAAGGGAGTCTAGGGTTATGGGAGGCAGGCAGGAAAGTGGAGTTAAAGTCACAATCAGATCCGCCATGATCTTATTAAATGGCGGAAGAAACTCGAGGGGCCAAATGGCCTACTCTTGCTATTTCTTATGTAGAAGGTACACATGAAGACAGCATATTCCTTGCCAATTAATAAATGAAGGTTCATCTAATTCATTTGAAAAAATTGTTTCATTCCAAGAAACTAAAAGTTGATGGCAGCATTCTGGGAAAGATAGCTTGGTCTCTCTTGCACCATTTCCGGTTCTTATACAAGTATTGTGCAGTGTATTATCTTTGCCTATATTTTCCGTTGCTTCTGCTTACACATTTTAATTGTAAATCTGTTTTTAGTCTACAAAATGATATAGATTCAGTATTTTCAGTCTTTGTTTTGACGAGACCTAGTGGGCATCCCAGTTGTTCTCCAATTAGCAATTTACAGTAATTGAATTAATTGTTACGAGTTACGCTAATTGTGAAAAAGAATAAAGGTCACCGGTTTCTGTTCATAGAAGAACGTCTGCTTATGGAAACAGTTGTCAGGTTTTTTTTATTCGTTCCTGGGATGTGGGTGTCACTGGCGAGGCCAGCATTTATTGCCCATCCTAATTGCTCTTGAGAAGGTGGTGGTGAGCTGCTGCCTTGAACCGCTGCAGACCTTTGGATGTAGGTACACCTACAGTGCTGTTAGGAAGGGAGTTCCAGGATTTTGACCCAGCGACAGTGAAGGAACGACAATATAGTTCCACGTCAGGATGGTGTGGCTTGGAGGGGAACTTGCAGGTGGTGTTCCCATGCATCTGCTGCCCTTGTCCTTCTAGATGATAGAGGTCACGAGTTTGGAAGGTGCTGTCTAAAAAGTGTTAGGACCGGGTGAGGAAGGGGTCTCTGGCTCCCCTCTCGCCCCTTTCCTGGTTTGGCCACAACCGGGTTTAACTTTTTAAAAACCGTGTATTCAGCTTCACTTAAGTGAGTCCTAACTGCTTTCTAATTGTAATTGTAAATGAACCAATCAGACAGGCTTTCTCTGGTTTAAACAAGAAAGGTGTAAGTTTATTAACCTTAACACTCTAACTCAATTAAAACTCCTAAAAAATACACGACGCAACCATGCTAGCATGCATACGCGATAAACATGCACACGAATAGATACAGAGGAGGAGAAAGAATCAAAGGGGGGAAGGTTTGAAGTAGTAGATGGAATTTAGTTGCTGTTTTTTTGGTTTGGATGTAAAGACCTTGATTGAAGTTAAGTCTTGCAGTTCTCGTTGGGGCCCAGTGCATACTTTTAAACTTGTTTCGCTGGTACCAGAAGGCTGCAGGGGTCTTCTGTCTTGAGGTTTAAGTGGCTTCTGTGAGTCCCTGGAACTTTGTGTGAGAGAGAGAGACCTTGCTTCTCTTTGGTCTTCAAAATTGCAGTCTGCCCCAAACTTTTCTGTGAGGCACAATTCAATTAGTTCCCAGGTTGGCCAGCAGGTTAGTCATGTCACCAGCTCTTTGTTTGAAACAGTATCGCCTGTGAGGATTGTTGATTCTTCAAAGCTTACTGCACACACTTGGTTGGGGTGTGGAGTGATGGCTCTTACACAGCCAATGACTCTCAATGTCTTTTGATCATCACTATTGACAAAACCCATCTGGCTAATTGAATCAGGGAGCACTCCCATTGTCTTTCTATGCAACTGTCTTTCAGAATGCAAATGTACAGCCATGTTTTCAGTCATTCCACTCTGTGGTCTTTTTAAACAAGTTATATTCAATGTCCAGTAAAAGTTCAAATAGTGTTCCATATGACGAAATTAATATGTTTCCATTTGGCAGGTGTGATTTCTGTCACAGGAGCCTTGGTGTGTTGCTGTATAAATTGCTTGTCGTTTAATGTAATCCTGTAGAACAGTTGTGTAAGAATCTCCCTTCCCCTGTCAGCATTCCGAAGGGATCGTTCCATCTGCGACACCCTGGTCCACTCCTCCATTACCCCCACCACCTCGTCCCCGTCCCAGGGCACCTTCCCCTGCAATCGCAGGAGGTGTAATACCTGCCCATTTACCTCCTCTCTCCTCACTATCCCAGGCCCCAAACACTCCTTTCAGGTGAAGCAGCGATTTACTTGTACTTCTTTCAATGTAGTATACTGTATTCGCTGCTCACAGTGTGGTCTCCTCTACATTGGGGAGACCAAGCGCAGACTGGGTGACAGCTTTGCGGAACATCTCCGTTCAGTCCGCAAGCAGGACCCTGAGCTTCCGGTTGCTTGCCATTTCAACACTTCCCCCTGCTCTAATGCTCACATCTCTGTCCTGGGATTGCTGCAGTGTTCCAGTGAACATCAATGCAAGCTCGAGGAACAGCATCTCATCTACCGATTAGGCACACTACAGCCTGCCGGACTGAACATTGAGTTCAATAATTTCAGAGCATGACAGCCCCCCCCCCCATTTTACTTTCATTTTTAGTTTTTTTTTTTTCCTTTTTTTTACATTCCTTCTTACATTTTTTACAATTTTTTTTGCATTTATTTCATTTCATCTTAGTTTGTTCAGTTTGCTTACCCACTGTTTTTTTCAGGTTGTTTTTCTTCAGGTTTGCACTTGCTGCTGTTCAATATTCAGTGTATTCACACCTAATCTGTACTAATGCTTTGTCTTTCAATACACCATTAACATATTGTTTGCCTTTGCTCCGTGACCTTTTGGTCAGCTATGTGGGCTGGTCCAATCTGCACCTTCTCCTTTGTTATCTCTTGCCCCACCCCCACCTCACTTGTTTATAATTTGTGACTTTTCTAATATTTGTCAGTTCCGAAGAAGGGTCACTGACCCGAAACGTTAACTCTGCTTCTCTTTCCACAGATGCTGCCAGACCTGCTGAGTGATTCCAGCATTTCTTGTTTTTGTGTAAGAATAGTATCGTTTAGACATAATGGTTTAAAACAACTCTGGCCAGAATCTCTCAAAGCTGTTGTTGCAGGACTAACAACCCTTTTGGTGTGACCATAATCATGGAATTCCACTAACAGTGCAATTTTATTAATGCAGCTGAAAATGGGCTTATCACCAAAAATAAGTATTTTTAATGAGTTCCCATTTCTCCACCTCTGAGTAGCCTGATTTAAAATCACTGAACATGATGGGGGGGAAAAAACTATACTGAACCATTTAATATTTCCATTGGTGTACATTAGGCAGATTCTTAGTAAATTAAATATTTCTTGATATAAAAATACTTTTAAAATATGACTAATAGTGCCAGTGCACCTAAGAAAATGAGTGCAATTGGAAGCGCATTCCCCAACCAGCAGAATCTCCCAGTTTTGATCTAGGCTCATGGCCAGTTTTGTGGGCAGGGTCTGATCTAGGGCAATTGAATCTTGAACCGGCATAAAAGATAATGAAAAACACAATCAGAAGTGGTTTAGGCCATCATTTGTTTTTAAAATGTCTGCACTGGTTTGGTCGATTTTCTGTCCAGATTGCACTGACTTATTTAAAACAAAAAAGTGAAAACTTGGCTCCTACGTGCTCAAGTCTTAAACTGAGATTAGCGTTGAGTTAACATTTGCTTTGAATTTTTCTCGACAGTGTACTTTGGCATGCCACAAAAAGTGCCTTGAGACTCTGGCTATACAGTGTGGCCATAAGAAGCTTCATGGTCGACTGCACCTGTTTGGGGTGGATTTCACTCAAGCTGCAAAAAATTGTTCGGACGGAATTCCCTTCATTATTAAAAAGTGCACTTCTGAGATTGAAAGCCGAGCTTTAAATATAAAGGTAAGATTATAATTCACCAAGCATATGCCCTGCACGCATGCCATTATTTTTATTTTTAATTGGTTGCATATCATTAGATTTGGACTGTTAATTGCATTTGAAAATTTTTGTTTAAATGGAAGCCTTTTTAAATCCAGTTCAATTGCTTTCTTAAAAATATATACACACTTTCAATTAAGCACATGCTTTGTCAATAATACCTTCCAGTGATGTGGGAATATGAAAGTATGTACTTCCTACGTGAAAACTACAGATAACTTGAGAAAAATATAGTATATTAGTGGCGTGGTAGATAGAAATCTTGTATTATTACTTAGAAATGATGTTAGTTCTTCACGTGGCTAACTATGGAATTTACTCTGCAATTTTTGATATTTTGCTATTCGAGCCAAATGGACTCCTTCTGTGCTATAACCATTCTATTATTCCGTGATATTTTCACATTGGAATTGTTTACTTTGATAAAATCTTGAGCTCCCAACTAGTTGAGCTTAGGATTTTACCAAGAAAGATATAATTCCCATGTGAAACAACCAGCTGGTGTCTATATATTACCAACTAAATTAAGTTGTCAAAATTGCATTTGTTTTTAGAGTAGTATAGGAATGTTAGTAATTTCACTGGTAACACTATATGTATTGTGGCTATTACCAACTGGTAGTGAATAGCAAATTCTGCTACCTTGGGTGAGAGACAGTGATGCAGAGCTCAATACACAGATAGAGAAAGCAGTTACCACCTTTGGCCAACTTTCAAAACGTGCATGGGATAAAACTAAGCTGAGCCTTAGGACCAAGCTAATGGTTTATAAGGCCTGTGTTCTCAGCCCTTGCCCATGTTTCACAGCCATAAAGTGACTTCCAGCTACCAGGAAAAGAAGCTCAATAATTTTCATCTTTGCTGTCAGTGGCGCATTTGAGTATATCCTGGGAGAACACAATCACAAAATCAAGGCAGAGCTCCCAAGTTGCTTTCTTCTTTAATTCTTTCATGGGATGTGGGTGATGCTATCAAGGCCAACATTTGTTGCCCATCCCTAATTGCCCTTGGCAACTGGCCATTTCAGAGGGCAATTAAGAGTCAACCACATTGCTGTGGGTCTGGAGTCACATAGGCCAGACTTGGTAAGGACAGCAGATTTCATTCCCGAAAGGACATTAGTGAACCAGATGGGTTTTGTGCAACAATTGATAGTTTCATTTGCTTTCAATTCATTTGAATTTATTAACTTATTGAATTTAAGCTCCACCAGTTCCCATGGTGGGATTGGAACCCATGTCCCCAGGGCATTAGCCTGGGCCTCTGGTTTATTAGTCATAGTCATAGACATACAGCACTGAAATAGGCCCTTCGGCCCACCGAGTCTGTGCCGACCAACAACCACCCATTTATACTAATCCTACAGTAATCCCTTGGCCATGTGAGCCGCATGGAAGATGGCAGGATCCCCAAAGACACATTGTACAGCGAGCTCGCCACTGGTATCAGACCCACCGGCCGTCCATTTCTCCGCTATAAAGACGTCTGCAAACGCGACATGAAATCCTGTGACATTGATCACAAGTCGTGGGAGTCAGTTGCCAGCGTTCGCCAGAGCTGGCGGGCAGCCATAAAGACGGGGCTAAAATGTGGCGAGTCGAAGAGACTTAGTAGTTGGCAGGAAAAAAGACTGAGGCGAAAGGGGAGAGCCAACTGTGCAACAGCCCCGACAAACAAATTTCTCTGCAGCACCTGTGGAAAAGCCTGTCACTCTAGAATTGGCCTTTATAGCCACTCCAGGCGCTGCTTCACAAACCACTGACCACCTCCAGGCGCGTATCCATTGTCTCTCGAGATAAGGAGGCCCAAAAGACTACAGTAATCCCATATTCCCTACCACCTCCCTACACTAGGGGCAATTTACAATGGCCAATTTACCTATAAACCTGCAAGTCTTTGGCTTTGGGAGGAAACCGGAGCACCTGGCGGAAACCCACGCGGTCACAGGGAGAACTTACAAACTCCGCACAGGCAGTACCCAGAATCGAACCTGGGTCCCTGGAGCTGTGAGGCTGCGGTGCTAACCACTGTGCCGCCCAGTAACATTACCACTGTGCTACTATCTCCCCAAGAGATTAGTGTTGGCTTCGGTGAGTTGGACACGTCCACTGGATAGAAGACAATCGCATACTCAAGGAACTTCTGTATGGTGAGGTAGCCGGGGCCAGCGAGGCACCCAAAGCTCCCCATCAAGGATGCTTCCAAGCGTGACATGAAGGCCCTAAATGTTAGCTATCACACCTGGTGAAAGAGGGAAACTGCGACACATCCTGTGGACTGGTGTGCACTACCACAACAACCTGTTGCTACAGCAGCTTGGCAACAGGTGCCAACGTCAAAAACAACAACTCACAGCATCACTTGGCAGTTTCACATGCGGCACTTATGGCAGAACCTGCTTCTCGAGGATTGGCCTTCACACCAATCTTATTAAATTTGCATTATCTAATGCAATACCCATAGTCTACTTCAGTTATACTTCCTACATGCATGAAACTAATGAAGAAAAATGTTAATTCATTTGCTAAGGGATTGTTATCTGTTCAAGGGTATTTATCGGGTGAATGGAGCAAAGTCACGAGTTGAAAAGCTGTGCCAAGCTTTCGAAAATGGGAAGGATTTAGTGGAACTCTCCGATTTATATGCTCATGATATCAGCAATGTGCTAAAACTGTTCCTCCGTCAGGTAAACCCATGTAGGATAAGACTCTGCAAAGCATTCATTTATAATCTAATCCTTCTTTTTGGAATGTAATCACCTGTTTGTTGTCCAATAGCTCCCAGAGCCATTGATATCATTCCGCCTTTACAATGAATTTATTGGCTTAGCCAAGGAAAGCCATAATATTAGTAATGAAAATGATGAGAAACCAAACAGCCTGACAGATCACACAAAATGGTCAACCAACATAGGAATGAAGAGAATCCTTTTTAAGGTCAAAGATCTACTCCGGCAGCTACCGCCAACCAATTACAACACTTTGCAGTACCTCATAAGCCATCTTCACAGGTATATAAGACTAAAACTATTTGGACATTTTACAATTTGTTATATTGTCGAGATCTTTTTAATCATTGCTGTTCCTCCCCTTCCTCTTCTCCCTCTCCCACCCCCCCAATCATGTCTCTCATTTACATTCATACATCTGGCTTTAAAAATCTTGCTGTGAGTTGATGGCCGGAATTTTACACCACCCGCAGGAGCGGGGGGTGGGGGTGTGGGTGCCGCTCCCGTTGCCTTCCCGCCCTTACTGCAATTTTATGAGCAGTGGGAGAGGTGACAAATGGCCCACCCGACCCAGGCCAATTGAGGCCCTGAAGTGGCCAATTAATTGCCGTATACAATAATATATAAATATATTACCAGCGGCAGGCAGGCGCTTTGCCCGCTGTGGAGGCCACCCAGCAATACCAGGCAGCCTCCTTGCAGGTGTGTGGAGGAGGTTTCCCCCCCCCCAGCAGCTCATGCACCTCCCACCGCTCTCCTGATTGACCCCCAATCCCCCTTCACCAGGACCCAGCCGATTTTCCCTGGTGAGGCCCAAGACCCCACTTACTTTTTCGGCACCGGCATCCACAATCCTCCTGAAGCTGGCCATAGTTCCAGCAGTGGCCACCTGATTGGCTGGCACCTCCTGGAGGCCGGACTTCCTGCCTCAAAGGGGGAGAAGTCCAACCAAGGCCAATTAAGGGCCAGGGCCCGTAAAATTTCTGCGTGGCTCCCAGGCCTGACGGAAGCGGGCTCATGCATGATTTAAGCCGGTGGGCGGGTCCTCTGCCCTGACGTAAAATCCCGATCGATTTGTGTGTAGTCTACATCTACCTTTCACTTGTGCCTTTTGTAATCAGCTGCAAGGAGCTTTTTAGGAGTGCCGGTACCCTATGATTTTTCTCACTGCTTGGAGAGAACATCTCTTGCTGAAAATGGTCCCAATCCGGAGGTGAGCAGCATGGGACTTGTAATTTTTTCCATCTGAGGCTAACTACATTACAGGTTCAAGGTAGAATCAACATCTCTCATTTTCCTGTTCCAGTTTGCTCAGCATTAGTGCTAGTCATAGGTAGCTGCTATGCAACCCAGATTCCACCTTAGTTCCAGAAGTCATTTGAACATCTTAATTACTTGTGACTGTGGAAGGACTCCCTGACATCTATTTATGCATTTTCAATTTTGCGGGATATTTCAGTTTCTGTGCTAGCAGCAACTGTTGAAAGCCTCCTGATGAACCAATATTAGTGATTATCTTGTTACTACAGGCCTGAGAGTTAATTTCATGGCCACTTTTTTTCTTTTTGGAGGAATCTCCTTCAAAGATTTCTGGTGGCTTTTTTTTCCTGCAATGCAACCAGAGCTGGCAATTGGTATCTGAACAGAACGGGCCCTCATTGCTACCTTGAATCCATATCAAATTGTAACTTTGACTTTTAATGTGTTTGACCTCCGTGATCTAATTTTTAAATAGCTTAGCTCTGGAGACCCTGCTTGATGATTTTTTCTGCCAAAAATAAATTACAAGCTGTGGTGTTCAATCAAATTAATCCTATTTGGTATGCAGAAATTAAAAGCACTTGAAACTTCCAAGTTTTTTTTATTGATGCTTTTGGATTTTTATCTTTTTCATTACATTGTTATACGTTCATTTATATTTTCTGCCTCATTTGTTGGAATTGCAGTAATTTCCACTCTATCGATACAAGCTGAGCTCTTTTTTTTTTACATAGATTGACAATGATCGGAATTTTACGCCCCACCCCCCAAAGAACGGCATGGGGGCGGGGGGTTGCATAAAACAGAATGGGAGGCTAGGTTGGGGGGGACCCCCTTCCCGACCTGCTCCCGCCTCCGCTGCCATTTTACGCTGGGCGGCAGTGGCGAGAAATTGCCAGCCTGCCCCAGGCCAATCAAGGCCCTTAAGTGGCTAATTAACGGCCGTTTAAGGGCCTTTGCCCGCCGCCACAGGGATTTTACCCTTGGCCGGTTGGGCGGCCCAGGCCTGAGAAAAGCCGCCTGACGGAGGGCCAACCCCAAAGCACAGCACGCCCGCTGTCCCCCCCAATCGACCCCCCCACCCCCTTGTCTTGCCGGGGCCCAACCGATCACCCCTGGCGAGGCCCCAAAAACTCTCCTTCGAATTGGGCCCATCCTTCCTCTTCTTGGGGAAGCTGGATTGCAGTCCCAGCAGTGGCCACTGCTCCCAGTGGCGCTGCTGCGACTAAGAGTTGCCAGCCCACTAAATGGCTGGCAGCTCCATTAGGCAGGGCTTCCTGCCTCAATTTGGTGGAAGTCCTGCCTAAGCCCAATTAAGGGCCTGGGAACCATAAAATCCGGACTGGATCTCCAGGCCCAGCGGGGGCAGGATCACCACCGACTTTTCGGTCGATGGATGGCTGCCGCCCGCCAAGGAAAAATTTCAGCCAATATTTTAAAATATTGTCAATGTCATGTTGTATGGTCTTAAACGACAGCTGATGCCATTTCAAACAAAGTGTGGCAAAATAGTTGGTGGGTTGGATCGTCCGTTTCTACAGTTCGTCAGGCAGGGAATTTTCAGGCTGATTTAAGGGACGTTCACCAGGCTGAACATAACCCCTTGGTCTAATTTCAGTAGGCAGAATAGTGACATAAATTAATCCGTACATCTCAAAAATATTTTTCAGGCCTATCAATTGAAACTGACCATGGCAGAGGTTTTCTGTCATCCAAGAGGGGGCCTCTTTATTCTTCCTCGGTTGGTATAGTATATGGTGAATGAAAGAATAAAGATGAATTACATTCCTAGCAGTGCTGGTCTTCTGTTTATTAAGATCTTACTTATTGGTTGTCCACCTCATCAACTTCTCTTGCCAACCATTCTGTCGTCATTATTAGAATATTTCCTGCTGGGTTTTTTTTTCCAATATAACTAATATAAGTAAATGAGGAGGGGCTTGAATTTAATTTAATTTGATTGTAAATTATCCTCTGTCAATAGTTCTTTGATAGGCATTTTTTGGTAATAGAATGATATAGCAGATGAGGCCATTTAGCCCATCATGCCTGTGCCAGCTCTTCAAAAGCTATGCAAATAATCTCACTCGTCTGCTCTTTCCCCATAGCCCAGGATTTTTTTTTCTTTTTCAAGTATTTACCCAATTCCCTTATGAAAGTTACAGTTGAATCTGCTTTCACCACCCTTTCGGGCAGTGCATTCCAGATCATGACAACTTGCCGAATTTGTTTCCCTTGTATCACCTCTAGTTCTTTTGTCAATTACCTTAAATCTGTGTCCTCTGGTTACTGTCCCTTCTGCCACTGGAATCAATTTTTCCTCATTTACTCTTTCAAAACCTATATCAAATCTGCTCTTAACATTTTTTAAATTGTATTTGCATACTGAAGTTTTAAATATTTAATTGGCTGAAAAGAGCTGTGAGTTTACCTTAAAGATATAGTTACTAGATTAAACTAACTGTCTGATTTTCTATCATTCTGAAATTCCCATCCCTTACAAAAAAAAGAGTTGAGCAACTAAGACAATCCTGTGGTGTATCAAGGATAGTTTGTAAGCAGAGTTAACAAAAGTGAATCTCTCTTTTTGTTAACTGTAGAATGGATAAACAGCCAGCTGCATGGTTTAAATATTGTACATTTACATTTTTCCTCAATAGGGTGGCAGAGAAGGAAGAAGAAAATAAAATGTCAGCCAGCAACCTTGGAATTATCTTTGGGCCCACTCTCCTACGACCAAGGCAGACAGATGCTACTGCATCATTATCTTCTCTTGTTGATTATCCATATCAGGCTCAAATGGTGGAGCTATTCATAACCTACTATGGCAAAATATTTATTTCTTCACTGATTCCATCATTGGTATCAGAAACTGAAAATGTATTAATTGATGAAAAAGACAAGATTATGTCTTTATCACAGGAGGAAGGTTTCACACAAAAAAAAAATCATCTAATAACTAACAAAGAGGTAAGTGCTAGTTAGTACTAGAAAAATAATTGCAAGTGAAACATAAAAAATTTATGGTGTAGTAGGGGGCCATTTGGCACATCATGTCCATGCCAGCCTGAAAAGAACCATCCAGATTAATCCCACTTTCCAGCTCTTGATCCGTAGCCCTATAGGTTACAGCACTTCATGTGCATATCCAAGTGTTTTTTTTAAAAATGCAATGAGGGTTTCCGCCTCTACCACACTTTTTCAGGCAGTGAGTTTCAGACCCCCATCACCCTGTGGGTGGAAAAAGTTTCTCATCAACTCCCCTCTAATCCTTCTACCAGTTACTTAAATCTGTGCCCAATGGTTATTCAACTCTCTCTGCTAAGGGAAATAAGTCCTTCCACTCTATCAAGGCCTATCCTGACTTTGTACATCTCAATTAAATCTCCCCTCAGCCTCCTCTGTTCTAAAGAAAACAACTCCAGACTATCCAATCTTTCTTCTTAACTAAAATTCTCCATTCCTGGCTATCTACTTGCAAAGAAAAATTCTCCTGAACGCATATTAAGAATTCTGTGCCCTCTACCTTTTACACTGATTTTTATCACATTTAATGTTAGGGTTATGAAATCCCTTACTATTACTGCACTTCTCAGCAATATTCTTACATATTTGCTCTTCTATCTCCCTCTTGACAGTTTTGGGGGGTGGGAGAGTCTAGAGTATACTCGCAGCACTGTGATTGCCCCTTTTTTGTTTCTCTGTTCAACTCATCAAATTATGTCATTTGATGATCCTTCTAGCACATCACTCCTCGCGGCGGCTTTTATTAATTGTTTCTTTTACCAATATTATGACACTTTCCTCCACCCCCCCAAACCCCTCTTTTATTTCCTTCTCTATCCCATCTGAAAACCCTGTAACATGGAATTTTGAGCTACCATTTGTGTCCTTTTAGCCATACTTCAGAAATAGTTATGATATCAGACTTCGAAGTGTCTATCTGTGCCCTCAGCTCATCTACCTTATTCACTAGACACTTTGTATTGAAGTAAATAAAACTAATCACCTGAACAACTCCTTTTTATTTTAACCCTTACTTTCTCTGCCCTCCATACTCACTCACTCATTTCCTGCCTTCCATTTCCAGCTTTGCTTCTCTTCTGAATCTATGTTCAAGTTCCCATACCCTACCACTTGAGTTTAAACACTTCCCAACTCATAAGCAAATCTCCCTGTCATGATATTGGTCCCAGCCCTGTTGGGGTGCAACTCGTCTGCCTTGTTACAGATCCAATCTCCCCCAGAACCAGTTTCAATACAGGAATCTCAAAATCTGAAGCCCTCCTTCTTGCACCATCTCTCTGCCATGCAGGCATCTGCATTATCCACCTATTTCTGTACTCATTAACATGTAGAATCAGGAGTAATCCAGAAATTACTAACCTTTGAGATCCTACTTTTTAATTTCTTTCCTAGGTCCCTAAGATCTGCCTGCAGGACCTGATCCCTCTTTCTACCTATATCATTAGGACTAATATGGATAATGACCTTGACCCTAGCACCAGGGAGGCAATATATCATCCTGGAGTCATGTCTGCAACTGCAGAAACACGTTTGTTCTCCTGAATATTGAATCCTGTAACACTACTGCCTTTCTGACATATCTTCTCCATCTGCTTCCCGTGCCAGCACCCACCTACCTACCCCCTCGCCCCCCCCAAACAGCTGAGCCACCGATTGTGCTGTGGACGGCTTTGGCTGTATATCCAGAGGAACCATCTCCCTCGCTGCTATTCAAAACGCAATATCAAAAAGAAAGATCTACTTGGGGGACTCCTGCACTACCTGACTGGTCCTCCTGGTCTGTCTGGCTGTTCTCTATTCCCTCTCTGCCCACACACACTTGAGCTGCAAGGTGGCCACCTCCAGAAACGTGCTATCCATGTAGCTCTCAGCCTCGCAGATGCACTGCAGTGGTGTCAGCTGCTGCTGAAGCTCCAAAGCCCAGAGCTTGAGCTCTGCCGGCTGATAATACTTCCTGTGCATGTGATAGACCAAGACACAAGAAGAGTCTTGAAGTTCCTAAATGGCACAGGATGTGCATTCGAAGGGACTGAGGTGCCCTGTCATGCATCTATTTATTAAAATGACTAGCTAAAATTAACAGAAAAAGGGGTTAACCCTGATCTGGACAGAAAAATAACTCACCGGCTACTCATCCAGGCTCTCCAATTACAGCTAAAGAAAGAAAGTTGTACTTCTGAGAATTTGCCTTTTTCCTCTGCCTATAATACTTCAAATATATTTTAAAATATAATTCAGAGCACTTAAGATGGGGCTGGGGGTGATGAATGAACAGGAAGAAAGAGAATTGACAAAAGCAATATTGAAGAGCAAGCCAAGAGGGAGAGAAACTATTTAAAAGCTCGAATGGAGGTGGCAAAATCAACAGAGTAACTGCCATGACTAAAACAGAAAATGTGGAATAATCTGTAACTGAATTAATGTCGAGTACGTGATAGACGTAAAGCTGGAGAAAATCGGTCAAGTACGGTGAAATGAAGCTGTGGAGGCAAGTGAGGACAACGATCTTCCTTAATTACTCTTTGTCCTGCCACTGATTTCTAATCAAGTTGGAAAAACAATTCCCATTGCTAAATGGGAGCTGTGAAACTTGACCGCAGCATGCACAATCCATGAAAATATGGGTCACCAGAAGTAATGTATATCATTAGCTATATGAGTACTCCACATGTGCAGTTAACTGCACTCTATTAATATACAGCCGTCTTTAAAGCTTGAATAAGATTAAAAAAGCATTTGCATAAATCCCTGAGTGTTGTACAGGATACTATAGTAAGCACTGTGATACCTCAATGTTTCAAAAATTTTCCATAACAACTTGACTTTTTGTATGAAATTGACGTGAAATGGAGATGCAATGCTTTTATTTAATGCATTAGTACTGCCCTAACTTACAAATGTAACAATAATATACTTTATGTTGACAGGATTTTGGGTTGTCAGGAAGTGAAAGAGGATCTTCAGAAATGGCATCTTCCAATAAGACCCTAAATGGGGGGAAGGATCGCAAATGGAACAGAAAAGACAATGAATCCGGTTTGTAGCTAGAATATATATTTATAAACATCGTGATTGTTTTTGAGATTTCAAGAGTCGAGTAAAAGAAAACCACTTTTTTTCAAATTAATTTGATGATAGAAAAGATTTTAAGTAGGGGACAGTGGCATGAGGCCACAGTAATATTACTACCATGTTTGCAATAAGATTGTTTCACAATTATGATGCAATACTTCATGAAAGTAAGCCATACACTAAATAAGTGTTGGCCTTGACTCAGTAGCATTCTCACATCAATCAGAGGTTCTCACTTGAGATTTGAGTACATTTTGACACTCCTAATGCAGTAATGAGGAAGCAATGCTTTGCTTGTCATCAAAAAATGTAGACTCTGATTCATGATTGTTAATCATTAAAATCATGCAAATATTTATTTAGCTTGAGCTTTTATTAAATCACTACTTTGAGTACTTATAACAGTATTAATTATATAACTTTTCAGGTCCAGATGTGTGTGTCAATGTAGAAAAACCTGTTGAATTGCTGAAAGGCCTACAAAATCCACCAGCATCAGATGTGCACAAGACCAGCAAGTCGACATTAATTGACAAAACTAGTCAACAGCTTGTTAAAGTTAATATGCGACCACCCAGGTTGAAACCAGTTATTCCCAGACCTGCAAGCTTACCTGTTTCTGAAACCAGGATTTCTTACTCCCTGAATGACAAAAATTCAAAAGGATCCAGCAATACAAACAATGAAAGGAGTCCTATTATTGAAGAAGTACCAGAGATGAAAATTTCATCACGTACACCTGCATGCTGCAGACATTCATACTATGATAGCCAGTCATTACGTAGAACTTGGGACAGACAGTATAAATGTTACGATATAACTCAAAAAACAGCTATGATTATGGCAAATGTTGCTCCAGAAAACAAAACCAATGACAATTCTTTCTCACCACCCCTAGCCAATAGTGCTGGCAATAGCTTTGCAAGTAGTTTACTTCCTAATAAGCCATATACGGTGACAGTTAAACCAATAAGGACCACAAAGACTGATGGAAACTCATTAGCATCTCCCTCCCTTTATGTATTTCGTCCTCCAAGAACCTTGCAGCCTCCACCTGGCACTTTTTACAAACCTCCCTCTAATACAATCAAGCATACTGGAGACTCTTTACCCAAACCTATCGCAGCATTAACTGATTGCTCTGATTCGGTACAAGGTGGCAATGGAACATTTAATTCTGTAGAGGATAATGAAAATGGTGTAGCTAAGGAAATGGAGAATTCACCAAGTACAGCCAAAGAAGCCCAAGGAGAACCTAAACTGACATTTCAAAGACTGCGATCAAAACGCATTCCACCAGACTTTGAATACAGAGAAGCCCATTTTGTTTAAAGGCCAATTACCTGAACTCTTGAAATGTTAATCGATCAAGTTACTTTTTCATACAATTTTGAAATGTTTTATTTTTCTAAATTGAGAAAACAGTGCCATAAATGCAATCTGGAATACAAACCTTTTGACTGTGAAGATGCACCTTGAAGTGAAGTTCAAGTTCTTCTAGGTAGCTATAGCAACATAAAGTTACAACTTTCATATTTCTGAAACTACCCTAGCTTTCTACCGAAAGCTGAAGCAGTTAGTGTGAAATACTAATATTGAGTTTTAAATGAGTTGATTTTAAATCCTAACGTAATATACAAGTTGAAGTGTATGTTTACCCAATAAAAGTGACTAAATATGTGGCACAGTATAACGAATAGCCATACTTAATGGCAGTAGTAATATGATACTTGTTGAATTTTCTGTATTCATCCAAAGTCTTACAAGCTTTGCATCCTCTGCCATTCTTAATTGTGCAATCATAACTTACTATAGCAATCTTTAAAAACTGCATAAACAAGCCACAAGGCATGTTTTTAATGTGCAAAACCCTGAATTTTTTCCATATTGTTTTAGCCATATATTATAAACAGAGACTTTTAAAGTGCAAAACTTGTAGTCTTCATTTTATATTGATGTATATAGTATAGTTGGTGACCAGAATGATGTGCTCATTAGGAACTCTGTCTTGAAATATGAATTGGAATAGCATTACCTTTTTTAATTTGTGCTTCAGTTTATTATTTATATCTTTTTCATTTTGTTGCATGTATGTTTGTTTACATAACTTTGTACACAAGTCACACTAAGCTATGTTTCTTAAAGCAAATATATTAATTCTTGTTTATGAAGTGTAGAGTTGAAAAATGTCTTGACCTTTGGAAAGTTGACTTATGTAATTTATTAAAATTTAGGTTTTATATATGTATATTCTATAAATGTTACATTTGTGTAAACTAACTGGATACAGTCATGTAAGCCAGTTATGATTTTTTTTTCTGGGGTTTTTTGTACTGGTAATGCTTTTAGGTGGATTACTTGAGCCTTATGAAAGTTCACTGAGATGTAAATGACAGTGCTTCACATCAATGTTTGTAATGACTACTCCAAGAATGTGTCTACTTTTCTGCCTTGCATTTGTGTGTTGCAGTGTTTTATAGGAAGTTTTAACAGAGATGCACTGTCCTCCATATTCCTTCAGCTGGGAGACCTGAAATCTTATGAAGGTCTCAAATGAAAGAAGGAAGGGTGAAACATGGTCACTTAGACATTATGTGAGCATTTTAGTGTGGTGTATGTATTAAAATGTAGTCTCTTGCGTTTTACAGTTGACACAAGCTATCTTTGGACAGTGAAAATGCTGGTGAATTAAGTCAGATTGCTCTTTTCTGTCCTAATCATTCAACTATATTGCAGTATTTGAAATTCTGAATCCTAGCCTCCTTGTATGGCACTAGATTACAATAAATGTTTTTATTTCCTAGAATGCTTATTGGTGAAAACACATCTCAATAATAGAGATTGCCATATTCTTTGAACACTTTCACACCACTACCACACCTTCCAACAAGAAAAGCCAGTTTTTAAAAATAATAGGTAGAATTACTTGAATGCCATACTTGGGTCCTAGTTGCTGTCGCTGAATTTAGTTCTTACTGCACTGGTCTCCCAACTTGGATGTAATGGAGAACATTTCTTCATCTGTAGATGATCCCTCCTTCTTGCCAAAAGAAATTTATTCATTATCTGTTATTAGAGCTAGGATGAGTGTGTTAGTTTTGTGCCTAGCTAGTATTAGCTGTGGCTCAGTGAGTCAGAAGGTTGTGGGTTCAAGTCCCACTGCACTACTTGAGTGCAGAAATCTAGGCTGACACTCCAGTGCAGTACTGAGGAGTGTTGCCCCCTTGAATGGATGTAAAAGATCACAAGGCACTATTATGAAGAAGAGTAGGGGAGTTATCCCCAGTGTCCTGGCCAATATTTATCCCTCGATTAACTTTTTTTAAAGTGATAATTATCACAGTGCTGTTTGTGGAAGCTGACTGTGGACATTAGCTATTGTAATTCCTGCATTACAACAGTGACTACACTTCAAAACTACTTAATTGGCTGTAAAGCACTTTGGGATGTTGTTGTGAAAGGCGCTATATAAATGCAAGACTTTTTACTTTTTAGTTCCAACAACATCCTCCAACATTTGGCCACAAATTAGCTCCAATCTTCAGGTACATTTTAGGAGCACTGGACAATTCCAGCTCCCCAGCAATTACTCAGGTGTCAATATTGTCTCCATCAGTACTGAATTCAGTTATCCAAAATAATTAACTCTGGCTTCATGATAGTATCAGGTCAACTCCCAACGCTGATTAGTAATAACTGAAAGGAGCAGAGTGTTGCCTTTGGAGTTTGCAAGTAGATTCAACCATTTGACATAGTTTTGTTAAGAGAAAGGTCATCAGAGAATGCAGTAAATACACATAGATTTGATTATCTGTTAAACAATTACCTAAGAAAAGGTAACTGCATAAATTATTAAATTCAATATTTGGGAGGTAAAATCACTTCAAAAATTTGTTCAGAGGATATCTCTTAATGTGGAACTCGCAGTCTGATGACAATTCTTTTGGATTTTCTTTTGGAGAGTTCGGAGGGGCTCTGAATGGAAACATTTTTGAGGTGAAAGCTGCTTGGTTGCAGTTAAATGTAATCAAGTTTGTAAAGCCAATCTGTTGCCTAATTGTTCAGGCTGCCTGTATATTTTGCTGGGGTATTCTATCTTTGTTATCCTGCAGTTAGTCCTGTACACATTGTATATCTTGATTATTTTTCAAAAAGCTTTCACCAAGGTGCCAAACAATAGGTTATAAATGTGTCCTGTGTGATTGAAGGGAGAATCCTCGGTTGGTTAAGGAATCTGTTGCATTCTTGTAGACATGTTTACCGTTAAAGATATTGGCTCTGCAGGGAGATATTAGGTACAAGTGGTGTTCTGCAAGGATCAATGTTAGGCCCACTGGTTTTCACAATCTTAATGAATAAACTAGATGGAGGGCACTCGGGGGTACTGTCTGCAAGTTTATGAATGACCTGAGGATCTGTGCTGGTGTCAGAATCCTTGTGGAGAAAACAGGATTACAACTTAATCTAAATCTAGACGAGGTCATTGATATTTGGAATAGTTTCTGACACATGCAGTGAATGTTCAGAAGGGAACTAGACAATTGCTTGCGTACAGAAGGTACAGTATGTTGGATGATGATACCTCATGGTCAATGCTTTTTCTAGGAATTTGTTTTTGATCGTCTTTGTGTGGGAATGAGGCAGTGATCAGAGTGGAATTTCAAACAATCATTTTTTTCCCCCTGAGTTGAATAGGGGCTTTTTGTTTTGCCTTTTGTGACTGTTGGTGGGCAGGGAGCATTGAGGCAATGTTGTCAAGTTAGAACACAACTACATAGGACAGACTCTAATCAACTGGTCTGTTTCTATTTGCCTTTTTGGTATGCTCATGTTGTGATGTCATTGGAATTTGCTGAGATATCAAAGGCCCATGGAGGTACACTCTAGCATAAACAACTTCTGGGATAGGGGAAGAAAATGGAAATTAGAATAGGTTTATCAAGATTTTTAACATTTTTCTCCAAAAAAAAAACACTCAGAATTTGCTTAACTCCCCTGTTGCCTTAGTTAGTAAATGTAGCAAGTAACTAAATTATACAGACCAGAGGGTTTTTGTTTCAATATTCAGTCACTGATGAGTTAGCTGGCTTCAGCACCTCTGAGAGCAAAAAGCAAACCAAGCAGAGTTTTTGCTCCTATTCAACGAACTGCTCCCTGCCCAAGATCCCATATTTCAATATGTAAATTCATTTATGCACATCTTTTATTGAGCCTAGTTTATATGCACCTCATCACCCTTGCATAGGGCAAGGTGAAAATAGTACAGCTTGACTGCAGTCTCCTAGTTCTGCAGACAGACCAGATTAATTTCACAAGGACTGAATGTAAAGACTATTCAAACACTTATACAAAAGCAAAATAGTGAGAGTGCTGGGAACCTGAAATAAAAACAGAAAATGTTGGAAATACTCAGCAGGTGTGGCAGCACCTGTGGAAACAAGAGTTAATGTTTCAGGTCAATGACCTTTCATCAGACCTTGGAAATGTAAGGGTTTGAGCAAGTGAAAAGGGGGAGGGTGGGAAGAAGAACAAAAGGGGAGGTCTGTGATGGAGTGGAGGGCAGGCATGATTAAATGACAAACAGTTAGGACATAGGAACAGGAGTAGGGCTTCAGCCTACTTCAATGCCTTTTTCCCCACACCATCCCAATATGATTTTATGTCATTGGCATTTAGAAATCTGTCAAACTCTGCTTTAAACATACTCAATGACTGAATTTCCAAAGCCCTCTGGGCTAGACAATTCCAAAGATTCACAACCCTCTGCATAAAGAAATTTCTCCTCATCTTTCTCCTAAGTGGCTTCCCCCTTATTTTGAAATTGTGTCCCCTGGTTCTAGACTCCCAAACCAGGGGAAACAGCTTACCTGTATCTATTCTGTCAACCCCTTAAAGTATTTTGTATGTTTCAATGAGATCACCTCTCATTCTTCAAAACTCTAGACAATACAGGCCCAGTTTCCCAAATCTCCCTTCATAGGACAGTCCCGCCATCTCTGGAACAAGTCTGGTGCACCTTTGTTGCGCTCCCTCTATGGCAATAATATCCTCACTAAGGTAAGGGAACCAAAACTGTACACAATACTCCATAGGGTAGGCGATGGCGTAGTGGTATTATCACTGGACTAGTAACCCAGAGACCCAGGGAATTTCTCTGGGGACATGGGTTTAAATCCCACCACAGCAGAAGGTGGAATTTGAATTTAATTAATAAATCTGGAATTAAAAACTAGTCTAATGATGGCCATGAAACCATTGTCGCTTGTTGTAAAAACCCATCTGGCTCACTAATGTCCTTTAGGGAAGGAAATCTGCTGTCCTTACTTGGTCTGGCCTACATGTGACTCCAGACCCACAGCAATGTGGTTAACTCTTACATGCCCTCTGAAATGGCCGGGCAAATCACTCAGTTGTACCTAACCGCTACAAAGTCAATAAAAAGGAATGTAACCGGACGGACCACCCGGCATCAACCTAGACACCGGAAACGACAACGGCAAACCCAGCCCTGTTGACCCTGCAAAGTCCTCCAAACTAACATCTGGGGGCTTGTGCCAAAGTTGGGAGAGCTGTCCCACAGACTAGTCAAGCAACAGCCTGACATAGTCATACTCACGGAATCATAACTTACAATATCCCAGACACTGCAATCGCTAGCCCCAGGTATGTCCTGTCCCACCGGCAGGACAGACCCAGCAGAGGTAGTGACACAGTGGTATACAGTAGGGAGGGAGTTGCCCTGGGAGTCCTCAACATCAATTCCGGCCCCCATGAAGTCTCATGGCATCAGGTCAAACATGGGCAAGGTAACCTCCTACTGACTACCACCTACCGCCCTCCCTCAGCTGATGACTCAGTACTTCTCCATGTTGAACACCACTTGGAGGAAGCACTGAGGGTGGCAAGGACACAAAATGTACTCTGGGTGGGGGACTTCAATGTCCATCACCAAGAGTGGCTCGGTAGCACCACTACTGACCAAGCTGGCCGAGTCCTAAAGGACATAGCTGCTAGACTGGGTCTGCGGCAGGTGGTGGGGGAACCAACACGAGGGAAAAACATACTTGACCTCGTCCTCACCAATCTGCCTGCTGCAGATGCTTCTGTCCATGACTGTATTGGTAGGAGTGACCACCGCACAGTCCTTGTGGAAACGAAGTCCCACCTTCACATTGACGATACCGTCCATCGTGTTGTGTGGCACTATCACTGTGCTAAATGGGATAGATTTCGAACAGATCTAGCAATGCAAAACTGGGCATCCATGAGGCGCTGTGGGCCATCAGCAGCAGCAGAATTGTACTCAACCACAATCTGTAACCTCATGGCCTGGCAAATCCCCATCTCTACCATTACCATCAAGCCAGGAGACCAACCCTGGTTCAATGAAGAGTGCAGGAGGGCATGCCAGGAGCAACACTAATGGCATACCTCAAAATGAGGTGTCAACCTGGTGAAGCTACAAGACAGGACAATCTGCGTGCCAAACTGCATAAGCAGCATGCGATAGAGCTAAGCGATTCCATAACCAACGGATCAGATCTAAGCTGTGTAGTCCTGCCACATCCAGCCGTGAATGGTGGTGGACAATTAAACAACTAACTGGAGGAGGTGGCTCCACAACTATCCCCATCCTGAATGATGGGGGAGCCCAGCACATCAGTGCA
Source organism: Heterodontus francisci (assembly GCF_036365525.1). Lineage (NCBI taxonomy): Eukaryota > Metazoa > Chordata > Chondrichthyes > Heterodontiformes > Heterodontidae > Heterodontus > Heterodontus francisci. The sequence continues at coordinate 24,950,428 of NC_090378.1, read as the reverse complement.
AAAGATAAGGCGGAAGCATTTGCAACAATCTTCAGCCAGAAGTGCTGAGTTGATGATCCATCTCGGCCTCCTCCTGAAGTCCCCAGCATCACAGATGCCAGACTTCAGCCAATTCGATTCACTCCGCGTGATATCAAGAAATGACTGAAGGCACTGGATACTGCAAATGCTATGGGCCCTGACAATATTCCGGCAATAGTACTGAAGACCTGTGCTCCAGAACTTGCCGCGCCCCTAGCCAAGCTGTTCCAGTACAGCTACAGTGGCATCTATCCTGCAATGTGGAAAATTGCCCAGGTATGTCCTGTACACAAAAAGCAGGACAAGTCCAACCCGGCCAATTACCACCCCATCAGCCTACTCTCAATCATCAGTAAAGTGATGGAAGGTGTCATCAACAGTGCCATCAAGCGGCACTTGCTTAGCAATAATCTGCTCAGTGACGCTCAGTTTGGGTTCCGCCAGGGCCACTCAGCCCCTGACCTCATCACAGCCTTGGTTCAAACATGGACAAAAGAGCTGAACTCAAGAGGTGAGGTGAGAGTGACTGCCCTTGACATCAAGGCAGCATTTGACCGAGTATGGCATCAAGGAGCCCGAGCAAAACTGAGGTCAATGGGAATCAGGGGGAAAACCCTCTACTGGCTGGAGTCATACCTAGCACAAAGGAAGATGGTTGTGGTTGTTGGAGGTCAATCATCTGAGCTCCAGGACATCACTGCAGGAGTTCCTCAGGGTAGTGTCCTAGGCCCAACCATCTTCAGCTGCTTCATCAATGACCTTCCTTCAATCATAAAGTCAGAAGTGGGGATGCTAGCTTATGATTGCACAATGTTCAGCACCATTCGCGACTCCGCAGATACTGAAGCAGTCCGTGTAGAAATGCAGCAAGACCTGGACAATATCCAGGCTTGGGCTGATAAGTGGCAAGTAACATTCGTGCCACACCAGTGCCAGGCAATGTCCATCTCCAACAAGAGAGAATCTAACCATCTCCCCTTGACATTCAACAGCATTACCATCACTGAATCCCCCACTATCAACATCCTCGGGGCTACCATTGACCAGAAACTGAACTGGAGTAGCCATATAAATACCGTGGCTACAAGAGCAGGTCAGAGGCTAGGAATCCTGAGGTGAGTAACTCACCTCCTGACTCCCCAAAGCCTGTTCACCATCTACAAGGCACAAGTCAGGTATGTGATGCAATACTCTTCACTTGCCTGAATGGGTGCAGCTCCAACAACACTCAAGTAGCTCGACACCATCCAGGACAAAGCGGCCCGCTTGATTGGCACCCCATCTACAAACATACACTCCCATTACCACCGACGCACAGTGGCAGCAGTGTGTACCATCTACACGATGCACTGCAGCAATGCACCAAGGCTCCTTCGACAGCACCTTCCAAACCCGCGACCTCTACCAACTAGAAGGACAAGGGCAGCAAATACATGGGAACACCACCACCTGCAAGTTCCTGTCCAAGTCACACACCATCATGACTTGGAACTGTATCGCCGTTCCTTCACTGTCGCCTGGTCACAATCCAGGAACTCCCTTCCTAATAGCACTGTGGGTATACCTACCCCAAATGTACTGCAGCAGTTCAAGAAGGCAGCTCACCACCACCTTCTCAAGGGCAATTAGGGATGAGCAATAAATGCTGGCCTGGCCAGTGACGCCCACATCCCATGAATGAATTTTTAAAAAGGTGCAGTCTAACCAAGGTTCTATACAATTGAAGCACGACTTCACTACTACTGTACTCTCATCCTCTTGCGTTAAAGGCTAACATACCATTAGCCTTCCTAATTGCTTGCTGCACCTGCATTGCTAGCTTTCAGTGACTTGTTGACAAGGACACCCAGGTCCCTTTGTACATCAACACTTTCCAATCTCTTACCATTTAAGAAATACTCTGCATATCTGTTCCTCCTACTAAAGTGGATAACCTCACATTTTTTTGCATTATATTCCATTTGCCATGTTCTTGCTCACTCATTAAGTCTGTCCAAATCCCCTTGAAGCTGCTTTGCATCTTCCTCACAACATGTATTCCCACCTAGTTTTTGTGTCATCTGTGAACTTGGAAATATTACATTTGGTCCCCACATCCAAACCATTGGTATATATTGTGAACAGCTGGGGCCTAAGTACTGATCCTTGTGGTACCCCACTAGTCACAGCCAGCCGATGCGAGAATGACTAGTTTATTCCTGTTCTTTTTCTGCCTGTTAACCAATCCTTAATCCATTCCAGTATATTACCTCCTATCCCATGTGCTTTAATTTTGCCAACCAACTTTCTGTAGGGGACTTTATCAAAAGCCTTCTGAAAATCCAAGTATACTACATCCACCGACTCCTCTTTATCAATTCTATTGGTAACATCCTCAAAAAAAACCAACAGGTTCACCAAACATGATTTCCTATTCATAAATCCATGTTGACTATGCCCAATCAGGTCATTATATCCAAGTGTCCATTTATCACATCCTTTCGAATAGTTTCTAGCATTTTCCCTACTACTGATGTAAGGCTAACAGGTCTGTTGTTCCCTGTTTTCTCTCTCCCTTCTTAAATAGTGGGGTGACGTTTGCTACCTTCCAATCTGCAGGGACTGTTCCAGAATCTAGAATTTTGGAAAATGATCAATGCATCTACTATCTCTTTCAACACTCTGGGATGTAGAATATCAGGTTCTGGGGACTTATCAACCTTCAGCCCCATTAATTTCTCCAATACAACCTTCTTACTAATACTAGTTTCCTTCAATTCCTCATTCTCTCTAGTCCCTTGGATCTCTAATTCTGGGAGATTTCTTGTATCTTCCTCAGTGAAGACAGGCACAAAGTAATCATTTTGCTTCTCTGCCATTTCTCTATTCCCATTATAAATTCTCCTGACTCTGCCTGTAATGGACCCACATTTGTCTTAGCCAAATGTTTCCTTTTTACGTACCTATAGAAACTTTTACAGTCTGTTTTTATGTTTTTTACTAGTTTACATTCATATTCTATTCTCCCTTTATCAGTTTATTGGTCCTCCTTTGCAGTACTCTAAAAATCCTCCCAATCCTCAGGTTTACTGCTATTTCTAGCAACTTTATAGGCCTTTTTTTGAAATCTTATACAATCCTTAGCTTGGTGCAAGGCCAAAGGGAGTGGTAATGGTACAAGTAAAATAAAAAAAATATGCCTAGAGGAGGTGTGAATGGCAGGATCCTGCATAACTGCTGTCTGAAAGCAAAGAAAAATTTTTTAAAACACAAAGAACAACAAAACAAAGTAGGGCAGAGGTTATGATCTAACATTATTAAACTCAATGTTGAGCCCAAGAAGGTTGTAAAGTGCCTAGTTGAAAACTGAGGTGCTGTTCCTCGAGCTTGTGTTAAGCTTCATTGGAACTCTGAAGCAGGCAAAGGGCAAAAAGGTCAAAGTGAGAGCAAGGTGGAGAATTAAAATGACAGGTGACTGGAAGCTTAGGGTCACGCCTGCAGACTGAGCAGAGGTGTTCTGCAAAGCAGTCACCCACGCTATATTTGATCTCCCCAATGTAGAGGGGGCCACATCATGAGTAGCGAATACCATACACTAAATGGAAAGAAATACAAGTGAATTGCTGTTTCACCTGGAAGGATTGTTTGGGGCCCTGGACTGTAAAATGGGAGGAGTTAAAAAGGCAGGTGTTAGCATCTCCTGTGCTTGCCTAGAACGGTGCTGTAGTAAAGGGAGAGGGTATTGTTCATTCGTTTTTTGGATGTGAACATCGCTGGTGAGACCAGCATTTATTGTCCATCCCTAATTGCCCTTGAGCAGGTGATGGTGTGCCGCCTACAAATGAGTGGCTTGCTGGGCCATTTCAGAGGGCTGTTAGGAGTCAATCACGATGGTGTGGGTCTGGAGTCACATAGAGACCAGACCGGGTAAGAACAGCAAATTTTCTTCCCCCAAAGACATTAGTGAATCAGATGGGTTTTTACGACAATCCAGTAATTTCATGATCATTATAAATGAGACTAGCATTTTATTCCAGATTTATTAATTAATGGTCTGGGCCTCTGGGTTGCTAGTTCAGTAATATTACCGCTATGCTACTGCCCCTGTGGGGGTGACTGAGGAGTGAACCAGGGTATCGTGGAGGGAATGGTCCCTTTGAAATGCTGGGAGGGGCGGGGTAGATGTGTTTGGTGGTGGCATCACACTGGAAGTGGCAGAAATGGCAGCAGATGATGCGTTGAATGTGGAAACTGGTGGTGTGAAAGGTGAGGACAAGGGGAACCCAATTGTGGTTCTGGGAGGGAGGGGAAGGGGTGAAAGCAGAAATATGGGACATAGAACGGGCACAGTTGAGGGCCCCGTCAACCACGGTGGAGTGGGGGGGTGGGGGTTGGTGTTCTGAATCCTCAGTTGAGGAAAAAGGAAGATATATTGGAAGCGCTGGTATGGAAGGTTGCATCAACCCAACAGATGTGACGGAGTCGGAGAATCTGGGAGAATGGAATAAAGTCCTTACAGGAAGTGGGATGTGAGGAAGTGTAGTCAGGTTAGCTGTAGCCAGTGAAGATTGATAGCCTATCCCCAGAAATGGAGACTGTGAATTGAAGGAAGGGAAGAGTCACAGATAGACCATGTGAAGGTGAGGAAGGATGGAAATTGGAAGCAAAGTCGATAAACTCTTCCAGTTCAGGGCAAGAGCCAGAAATTGCACCAATACAGTCATCAATGTACTGGAAAAAGAGGTGAGGGAGAAGGCTTGAAAAGTACTTGAACAAAGAATGTCCCACATATCCCACAAAAAGGCAGGCATAGCTAGGACCCATGCGGGTACATGGCAACATCTTTAATTTGGAGGAAGTGAGTGGAGTTGAAGGAAAAGTTGTTCAATGTGAGAACAAATTCAGCCAGGTGGAGGAGGGTGGTAGTGCATGGGGACTGGTTGGGCTTCCGTTCAAAGAAGAAGCAGAGAGGTCTCAGACCATCCTGGTGGTGGATGGAGGTGTAGAGAGATTGGCCATCCATGGTGAAGAGGAAACAGGGCTAGGAAACTGGAAACTTAAAGTGAAGGAGGGCATTGGAAGCGCCATGGATATAGGTGGGAAGAGCTTGGACAAGGGGAGAAGAAATAGAGATGAGATTTTTTAAAATCAGTTCAGTAGGGCGGGAACAGAATAAAACGATGGGTCTACCAGGACAGTCCAGTTTGTGGATTTCAGGAAGAAGGTAGAAGCAGGCTGTTCGGGGTTGGGGAACTATGAGGATGGAAGTCGTGGAGGGAAGATCTCCAGAGAAGATGAGGTCAGTGACAGTCCAGGAAACAATGGCTTGATATTTTGTGGTGGGGTCAAGGTCAGATTGGAGGAAATGTCGAAGAGTTGGCGTTCAGCCTCTGCTGGGTTGAGGTCAGTATGCCAGACAACAACAACACCACTTTTGTCAGCAGGTTTGATGACAATGTTAGGGTTGGTTCTGAGAAAATGGAGTTATGCAAGCTCAGAGGGAGATAGTTTTTTTCTCTCTTATTTCTCTTTTAATTCCTTTACTTTGCTTTTGGACGGCAGCTATTCAGGATTCTGCCACTCACACCTCCTCTCCATGCACCTTTTGTTTCTTTACTTGCCGCATTACCACTCCCTTTGGCCTTGTACCATGAAGCCATTTGTCGTTTAATCTCTCCTGCCATCCACCCTATCAAAGGCCTTGCCTTTTGTTCTTCTTCCTATCCCTCCCCCATTTCACACTCTAAATCTATTACAGTTCTGATGAAAGGTCATTGACTTGAAATGTTAATTCTGTTTCCCTCTCTACAGATGCTGGCAGACTTGCTCAGTATTTCCAGCATTTTCTGTTTTTATTTCATTCAAGCACTTGCTTCCTGTTAGTCTAGTACTTAAATGCTGTACAATTGTAAATGTCACTACTTTGCTACTGTATGCCAAAAATCAGCAATATGCTGTGTCCAGCAATGTGAATTAAGTTCAGCACTTGTACAGATTACCCTTTTAAAGGACATCAATGAACCAGTTGGATTTTTACAATAATCCAACAACGTCGTGGTCATATTTACTGATAACAGCTTTTATTCTTTTAATTTTTTTAAACTGAATTCAAATTCTCAAACTCCCATGATGATATTTGAACTCACATTCTCTAGATTATTAGTCCAGTAACAGGACTGCACAACCATACCTTATGTGTTACTTTTAAGTTAAATTTAGCTTGCAATTCCCATTGTTGCTAAAAACTTGGAGAGGAGGGGGTGAGAAGATATGTAGTCAGACCAAGCCAAATGGACCAACAACAAAACTGCATTTATGTAGCATCTTTAACATAGTAAAATGTCCAAAGGAACTTTACAGGGCTGGTCTGTGGAATGCTGCATGTCTTCAACTGATACAATCGAAGCCCATTTAGACCTTCCTGTAATTCATATAGTATGACATATTCTTTTATATGTTACAGAAGTATTGTAGAACATGGTAAAAGTCTAGAATTGGTAGTTTTGTCAATGAACTATAATCTACAAAATAGAATCATAGACTGTTTACAGCACAGAAAGGGGCCACTGGGCCCATTGCGTCTGTGCCAGACAATAAACGAGCCACCCATTCTAATCCCACTCTCCAGCATTTGGTCCATAGCCTTGCAGGTTACGACACTTGAGGTGCACATCCAGACATCTTTTAAATAAGTTGAGGGTTTCTGCCTCAACTACCCTTTCAGGCAGTGAGTTCCAGATCCCCACCACTCTCTGGGTGAAAAAGTTTTTCCACATCTCCGCTCTAATCTTTATACCAATCACTTTAAATCTATGCCCCCTAGTCGCTGTCCTCTCTGCTATGGTAAATAGGTCCTTCACATCCACTCTGTCCAGGCCCCTCATATTTTGTACATTTCAATCAGATCTCCCCTCAGGAGAACAACCCCAGCCTATCCAATCTTTCCTCATAGCTGCATTTTTCCAGTCCCGGCAACATCCTCGTAAATCTCCTCTGGACCCTCTCCAGTGCAATTACATCCTTTCTGTAATGAGGTGAACTGCACACAGTGCTCAAGTTGTTGCCTAACCAACAACTAGCTTCATGATTTTTCATTGGTTTCATTTCACCAGAGTTTTAATCAGATCCATCTCTCACGCAATTGGAGAAATGCACACAGTTAGATTACAGCACCCAATTCACATAACATAAGACTTTAATTGTTGCGGCCCTGGGTCATGTTATCTCAATACTTGACATCGATCAGTAAAGGTAAATTGTTGATCATATGATATGCTAGAGAATAGAACACTGATATCTAGAACAGAAGTTTGTAACACCTATAGACTTCGCGTGGGTGATGACCACGAGTGCCGAGAAATTCGGCAGTTCTTATATTAACACTGAAATTCCTTTATCTACTGGTTTAACTGAAACTTTAACCCTTTGCCTACACAAAGTGACAGTGATTACAAAAGTAATTCATTGGCTGTGAAGTGTTTTGGGATGTCTTCAAAATGTTTTTCATACACGTATTAATATTCAACAGTCTAAATTTCAAGACAGGGTTGGGCTTGACTTGTTTTATATAAATATTGGTAACTTTGAATATGAAATCTATAAACCTTTGCATGTAGCCTGTAAGCTTTCCTAATATATTTATTGTGAAATTATTTATTTTCTATGTTTGTGTAGAAAAGCCTAATTGAACCCACAGCCCAGACAGTAAAACATAATCAAATTAATTGTTTACTTGCATCAGCAGGAGGACATCAGACTATTACAACTAATACTAAAATGCAAGTATCTAATATAAACAATAGTCATCTTCATTTGAATCTTAGCAATATCTACCCTTTCAGTTTTTTTCTGATCCTTCCTGCTACTCCGTAGGACTGAACCAGGTTAAGGAGCTTTACAGGGACATAACAAACAATGTAAGGACACCTAACAGTCAAGCATAGCTACATATCAGAGAATGCAGCAAGATTTTGTGTGTTATTGTATATTGCAGTAGCTTGTAGTATTTAGGCATGTAGGAAACTATGATATTTATATTAAGCAGTCTAACTAAACACTTAACCTGTAGTTTTGTTTGTGATTTAGTTAGAAATAACAGCAAAATCAATAAGGTGAATATCTACATAAGATTCAAATTATTAGTTTTTTTTATATTAAATATTTGGATTTTTTGTGGCTTTGAAATACATGGCACTTAAATAAAAATAAATGTAGTCACAGTTAAATGCAGATATTATTTTGGTAGTTAGCCTAAGAATATTATGCCTGTGTGCAATTCGTACTGCTACTGAGACTGTCGAGGGTTTTACTGTACGGCATCTTGTTGGACTAATTAATAATGACAACCTTGCATGTAGCTACAATTTAATAAGGATGGCATCATAAAGTGCCATGAAATATAGGTCACATATTAACAAAGCCTCCTCTTGTGAATTGACTTCATGCTTTTGTTTCAAATGTTTCAATCAAATGTCAGTGAAATATGTAACTTGTTCAAATGGTTTTCACTTCAACCAAGTCAATGGAGAAAATAAATTAACATTAACCAGTTTTTCTTGCACATATTGCTTGGCTACAGCTGTTCCATTTTGAGTAGGGGATTAAAACAATCAGATTACATTGGAGCTGTGTAGTTTGAGCAGCTCCTGCAGAGAGGTGCATCATTAGGAACTTGTTTAGAAATGTATTCTCATAAGAAGATATAAGTTTGTTTCCCTAGGATATTACTTTCAAATGTCAGTTCTCAATCTGAGGTAAGCTAAATTATAGTCTCTTTTTTTACATTCAACAATTTGTTTTGCACGGTCTGCCTTTTAGCCATAGGTTCTTGTTAAGCTGATGCAGGCCTTACTGCTTAGTTTAGATTATAACTCAGACCATGCTGAATAACTATTAGAATGTAGGAATTGTTGTGTAGATACGCATATGAATAAAGTCCTTTTGCCTTCTGGAATCATAGAAGGAGTACATTGAAACCATAGTTCTGTGGAAAATTGTAGTTTGAAATGGTTACACATTCTTGAAATGCTGGGAATGAGAAGGGATAATGCTCCAAAATAAAATCTATGTATCTAAAGGTAATTCTCTAAATTCTAAACTTTACATGGAAGAATATAGAAATAATGTAAATTACAGGTTGGTAGCCTAGAAACTGGATTTTTCCTGAATTGGGGTATTGTCCCAGTGCAATGAATGCTGCAGTCGCCTAATAAGTGCGATGGCAGGACCATGACAAATCATTCTAGCAGCCTCATTAGGATAGTTGTGATGAGCTTGATGGTTGCAAGCGCAGCAAAGTCGGCCTGTTCAGATACTGACTTAGGTCCTTGGAGTTGGGGGAAAGGGATGAACAGTCGCTGACAGTGACCTGCAATTTTAATATGGTGCCAGAAGCAGCATTTGCTCCTCCGAGCTCCAGAATAAGGTAAATAAGAAATTTTAAAATTACCTTTCAGGTGACAGCTTCTCGCAGGCCCTTAGGGACTACTGCTTTGGCTACTGAGCATCTGCTGTGATTATTCATGGTGCATTTTGACATAGGGGCCTAAAACAAACATTAAGTTCAATGCAAATAAAACTAGGGGCTTAATGTCAGTTTCAGCTGCGTGCCCTGAACCCCTCCTGAACAGGTCTAACAAGTAGGAAATGCGCATGCCACCCAATTTATATCTAAAAATGGGCACAGCAAGATCCAATTTCTAGGTCATTGTTTCTTTATTTAAAGCTACTTCAGTACATTTCAAACTAAAACTTTCTATAAAAGGACAAGAATGTTGCTTATGATATATTAAGTGTGAAAAGAATGATTGCGAGAAATACTTGGAGTGAAGCTATGAATACGCCAAGTTGAGCTCTCAGTCTGTGCACATTAAAATGTGTTTGCTAATTAAGTATAAATTAAAAAGCTGTAGATCTCTGACCAGATTTAGTTGCAAACAGATATGAAAGAATACATATCTAGGTTGTTGGTTGGAGTTTTGTGAACTGAAGTACAGGTCGTGTTATAGTAAAGCTGTTGTCTTTGACCCTGTTTCTTTCATGCGTTCGCATATGTGTATCTTTTTTTAAATTTATAAAGTAACATTCTAAGAAATCAATATATGAACTAGATTTGAATCTGTTAAATATTGATAGATTTTTGCTTACATGACCAGCTTGAGATTTTAGTACAGTTTTGTGTAAGGAGCTAATGTTTGTTGGTCCACATTTCTAGGCATGTCAGCAAAATAAAATCCTTTTTCTGTCATAAGAATTTGCTTTAATTGGATTAAAAATTATCATAGAGCAGCGACAAAATACTAATGCACCAGCTTTATGAATATCACAGCCCCACATGTGCGAGCATGAGAGTGCATGTGTACTGGATCTGTTAATAATCCTTCTGAATGCTGAACCAGTTAATGAGATTTAGATTATAGTATATAAGATATGAAAATAGTTCAATGTTAGATATTAGTAGCTTTTTTTGTGAAGTTTATATTGTTTTTGGCAAATGTGTAATGAACATTGCCTGTGGTAATGTAATTATAAATTATTTTATACAAAAGTAGTAAAATGTGTAACTTGGGTAATAAAAGAATGAAATGGACTATAATTCCTTTAACTAATATTGGTACTACTAAAGAAAACCAGTGCTGTAACCTTCTGAGCACAAAACACATTTTAACTTTTAAAAAGTACTACTTTTCAAAGTAAAAATGAGTCTTCGCTAAACTGATTTTCTATGAAGTAATTTCGACAAATTCTGTGAAGTAGAATTAATAAAATGTGTGGAACAAGTGTGTGTATATATAAACTGAAGACTAAAGTTTTGATGTTAACACTAAAATTCCAGTACAATCCTCGACAATCAAATGTGTGTGAAAATACTTAAATTGTGCATTGGTTATTGATACGTAACTCCTCAGGTAATGAAGCAGTCTGTGCCTACATGCAGCATGACCTGGACAACATTCAGGCTTGGCTGATAATTGGTGAGTCATATTTGCGCCACACAAGTGCCAGACAATGACTATTTCCAACAAAAGAGAATCTAACATCTTCCCTCGACATTCAACGGCATTGCCATTGCTGAATTTCCCACCATCAACATCCTAGTTATAAGCATTGACCAGCCACATAAATACTGTGGTTACAAGAGCAAGTCAGAGGCTGAGTATTCTGTGGGGAGTAACTCACCTCCTGACTCCCCAAAGCCTGTCCATCGTCTAAGAGACATAAGTCAGGAGTGTGATGGAATACTCTCTACTCACCTGGATGTGTGCAGCTCCACAAAAACTCAAGAAGCTTGACACCATCCAGGACAAAGTCCACTTGATCAGCACCCATGCACCACCTTAAACATTCATTCCATCCACCAACAGCACACAGTGGCAGCAGTGTGTACTATATACAAGATGCACTGCAGCACCTTCCAAACAAGTGACCTCTATCACCTAGAAGGATAAGGGCATGGGAACATCACCATTTCCAAATTCTCCTCCAAGCCACACACCATCCTGACTTGGAAATATATTGCTGCTCCTTCACTGTCATAGGAACATAGGACTTAAGAGCAGGAGTAGGCCATTTGGCCCTTCTGGCACTGGGTCAAAATCCTGGAACTCCCTCCCTAACAGAACTGTGGATGTACCTACACCACATGGACTGCAGCAGTTCAAGAAGGTGGCTCACCACCACCTTCTCAAGGGCATTTAGAGATGGGCATTAAATGCTGGCCATATCAACGATGTCCACATCTTATGAACAAATTTAAAAAAATCTTTAAACAGTGTTACAATCAGGTGAGGAGGGGTCACAAGTCTCCCCTCTTGTCCTTCTCCTTGTTTGACCACAACAGGGTTTATTCCTTATAAAACAGTGGATGTGCTTACCACTTCAGTGAGTGTTTTACCTTTTTCCTTTGTTGTGATCATAAAAGAACCAATCAGACAGGTTTTCTTGAGTTTAACCAAGAAAGAGGTGAGTTTATTGTACTTAGAAAAACGAAACCCAATCTAAATAAAATAATAAAACTATGCTACACTTTCACTCGCACACGTACACGAGAATCACACACACAAATAGAGTACAGAGTGATAAGAAATAGTTGGGCTTGGATTAAAGTCCAAAACAAGTAAAAAAATAATGCAGTCTGTGGTAATTCCATTTTCCTCTAGCTGAAGTTGTGATCTTGAAGTCTCTGGCTGGTAGAAGTACGCTTTGTGGCTGGCGCACCTGGTTTAGATTTTTCTTGGAGACAGAGTTGTATATGGCTTTCTTCCCCGGGCTCTTTGTCTGTAGAAATAATAAACTTGGATGTTCCACAGTTGCGGACAGGTTTTAAACTTGCAATGTTATCTGGACAGAGACAGAAAGAGAGATACACACACAGCCTCACTGGGATCTTGTCTGGTTAGCACTCAAAGTTTGTCTACTTCAAAGTCTCAGGAGCTTGTTCTTTTGCAGAAGACTGCTTGGTTTTTCACAGATGGGGAGGAGGTCACATGATTGTCCAGTGTCCTTGTTGCAATTTAATTAGATTCGAGACTAGCTGTTTTCAATCTCTCTCAGGTCTCATTTTTTAAATGTTCACCCTCTGGAGGTACGATTCCACTGCTAATGTTCCAAGATGGCTTGGAATATTTTGCCATTGGAAGTGAAGCTATTAGCTAATTCCAAATTCATGAGACATTGTCCTGGATTCAACCTCGTTAGACATGCTTCTCCAAATTGATGTCCTGGAATGTGAGGCAAATTGTAGTGGCCATCTTGGCTGCCAGCTTTTTAACTGTAGGATCCCTGCTCCTTTTTAAAAGTTTAATGTAGGTTTCCAACCGATTAATTAAAAATTCTCATTTGGTATAGCATATTTTCTTGACAACAGCTATTCCAACACCGTAATAAAGCAAACCTCCTAATAGTCATTAGGGAGTTGAATTTCAATGATATTCACTTGCTTATATTTGTGTAACATGGACTCTTCTAAATTTTCTAATATCAGCAGATATCATCTAAATCACAAACACTACAGTATTCTAAGTCAATTGTACTGTTCTTGCTTTCATCCTGGCTGAGATGAGGTAATGTAGCAAAGGCTGTGGATTGAACTTGGAAAATTAGTAGACTGTATTATTCAGCTACTCACTGGATAAAACTGTTGAGCCACTGGAAAACTATCAAAAGATCCAGCTGGGCTGGACTGTCCATTCTGTACAGCAAGAAAAATAGCATAGAAAGATGAGCTACATTGACGATAGTGCTTTTAACATAGTAAAACTTCCCAAGGTGCTTCAAAATGGCTTTATCAGACAAAACTTGGCATATAAACGACATAGATGATGTGGGGGGTAGGATCAGTAAGTTCGCGGATGACACTAAGATTGGCCGAGTGGTTAACAGTGAGGTGGAGTGTTTTGGGTTACAGGAAGATATAGATGGGATGGTCAAATGGGCAGAAAAGTGGCAGATGGAATTTAACCCTGAAAAGTGTGGGGTGATACACTTTGGAAGGAGTAATGTGACACGGAAGTATTCAATGAATGGCCTGACACTGGGAAGTTTCGAGGAACAAAAGGACCTTGGCATGTTTGTCCATATATCTCTGAAGGCAGAAGGGCAGGTTAATAGGGTGGTGAAAAAGGCATATGGGACACTTGCCTTTATCAATCGAGGCATAGATTACAAAAGCAGGGAGGTCATGTTGGAGTTGTACAGAACTTTGGTAAGGCCACAGCTGGAGTACTGTGTGCAATTCTGATCACCACATTATAGGAAGGATGTGATTGCACTGGAGGGGGTGCAGAGGTGATTCACCAGGATGTTGCCTGGGATGGAATATTTAAGCTATGAAGAGAGGTTGGATGGGCTTGGGTTGTTTTCGCTGGAGCAGAGAAGACTGAGGGGTGACCTGATTGAGGTGTACAAGATTATGAGGGGCATGGACAGGGTGGATAGGGAGCAGCTGTTCCCCTTAGTTGAAGGGTCAGTTACGAGGGGACACAAGTTTAAGGTGAGGGGCAGGAGGCTTAAGGGGGATTTGAGGAAGAACTTTTTTACCCAGAGGGCGGTGACGGTCTGGATTGCACTGCCTGGGAGGGTGGTAGAGGCAGGTTGCCTCACATCCTTTGAAAAGTACCTGGATGAGCACTTGGCACGTCATAACATTCAAGGCTATGGGCCAAATGCTGGCAAATGGGATTAGGTAAGTGTCAAGTGTAGGGTCAAGTGTCTTTAATGCATCGGTGCAGACTCGATGGGTCGAAGGGCCTCTTCTGCACTGTATGATTCTGTGATTCTGATTGCGACACATAAGGAAATATTAGGATAGGTGACCAAAAGCTTGGTCAAAGAGATAGGTTTTAAGAAGAACCTTAAAGGAGGAGAGAGGAGGCGAAGTTTAGACAGGCAATTCCAGTGCTTGGGGCCTAGACAATTGATGGCACAGCCAGCAGTAGTGCAATAAAGAAAGTCGGAGTTGTGCAAGAGGCCACAATTAGAGAAGCATAGAGTACTAGGAGGATTGCAGAGCTGGAGCAGGTTAGAAATATGGGGAAGTATGAGGCCATGGAGGGAGTTGAACACAAGGATGAGTATTTTAAATTTGAGGGGTTGCTGGATAGATGTTAGCAAGCATGGATTGATGTGTGAACGGGACTTGTTGCAAGTTAGGATATGGGCAGCAGTGTTTTGGATGGCCTCAAGTTTATAGAGGGTGGAAGATGAGAGGCCGATCAGGAGTAAGCAGTTCCTATTATAAATGCATGTGTAGGAATTTACAATGCAAATCTAAAAATAAGGACAGGAGGTTTGACTTTAATGAAAGATCTAAAGTAAGTCTGAACCCATGTCTAATTATTCCCCATCTTCACTTCACCTGCAGACTATACTTTGTCTTAGCTCCTCAAATGCAACGTCGTGGGAGCTCAACTAGTAAATTAAAAGTGATACAATTTCCTGTCTGTCGCCTCACACTTCCTGTGTCATATTTTGAGCATTCCACTTTTTGAAGCCCAAGGTTTTCTTGAAGGGCCTGGAGGTGGAGCATTCCTGCTCCTCCTGGCCCACAAAGACCATCAAAAGAAGTGGAGCCAGTAGCACCTGCTTCCCTTTCACTGCTGAGATTCCCAATCCCTGGGAAACCAGTCCATCAGCAGTACATTTCAAATCAAGCTCTCAATTGAATTGTGGAAGCCTGATAGAAGTATGTTAATTAAGCATTCTGCCTCCACATTGGGACACTTGGACATCCCAATCTCCCCACCATAAAAAAGGGCATGGATGTGCGCACGGTGCATTGGGGCCACATTGTGCTTATTTCACTTTAAAGACCCTCCTCCCATGACCATCTTCCATCCATCATGAGGGATTACTATCAAAGCCTATGTGTCAAATACCCTGATAAACATTGAACATATTTTCCTTTTTTTAAGACCCATTAGATGGCGTAAAATGAATATCTGGAGACAACTGTAACAAGGACAAATGTCACAATAACACTTTCATTTACATGATGCCTTTAATGTAGGAAAGCTTCCTAAGGAGCTTCACAAAGGTGTAGATAAACAGGCACTGAGAGATAATGCACTGTGGGCAAAGTCACCGAGAATCCAGCTTGTGACTTTGGTTAAGACTGTTTAATTGCTATGGGAAGGGTAGAAACTTGATTAAAGGGATTCAAACAGGAAGTTTTGTGAGAGATGGGCACAGAACAGAATGGTCAATGACCTTGGAAATAAAGGGAGGTCAGTGAGTGGTAGTTGGCAAGGACAGAGAGATCAAGAGAGGATTTTTGAAAGAGATAAGGTGATGTTTGTTGGTGGTTTTGAAAATGACAGTGGCAGCGCCTGAGGAGAGTGAGTCATTAACAATATCAACTATGATGAAGGCCAAGAATGGAAGAATAGGATTGAGGGAGTAGGAAGTGGGTCTCATGTATGTGATGAGTTTGGAGGGATCATGAAGGGAGATGGGAAAGATACCAGACGGATATAGCGAGAAAAAGACAGGAGTTCAGGGATAGGATGGGAGGGCAACTGAGAGGAAAGGTTTGGCTTGGTGGGCAAGAGGAAGCAGAAAAGAAGCACAGACTGCTGAATGGATGGATTCTACTTTGGTGATGAAGAAATGTATAAACTTCTCACACTTGTTATTAGAGGTGAGGGTGTAGGTGGTAGGGGCGAGGGGTTTAAGGAATTGGTTGGTAGTAGAGAAAGAGGGCTTATCTTTGCCCTCCAGGCTGAATCTAGAATAAAGACTAAAGGCATGGTAGAGTTGGATGTGGTGAAGGCAGATATGGCGATGGATGGCTAAGCCAGTGTGTATGAGGTAAAGTAAAGTTTGTGCCCCTTGGATTTGAGTTAACAAAGACGGGGATGGTACCCAGAGAATAACTCAAATGAAAGATGGTGACGATTTTCCTGAGGATAGCAGCAAAGGTGGAGGTGTGGGAGTGGTTGAGCAAATCAATAGCTACAGAGGTATTGTGGTGAATGAAGGGCCAATGTCTAGGCAGCTGGCAGTCGGTTAGTGCAGCTGGAAGTGACTCTCTCAATGCTGTGAGGCAGCACAAAATAATCTGGAGAATTCATGCTGAGCTAGCAGATGTTAAAGTCAAACCCGTCTCATAGTATGCTCCATGAACCCTGCTTCAACTCATATCCACACTTCTGTATTCATAAAAAAACTACCCAAGACCAAATTAAGGGATGATAGAAACATAGAAAATGGGGACTGATCAAGACCAACAAGTCTGTAAAAAGGCCACTCTCACTTAAGTACCTTATTTGAAATTATTGTGTGTAAACAAAGGGAATGCAGCATGTTTGGACTTTCAAAAAACATGTGAGGAAATGCCGCATAAGAAATTTGTTATAAAGATAGAGGTCCAAGGTAGGAATGATAAGGTGGCTCATAAAATGTAGATAAAGGTGCATTAATGCATTTTGAAAAATGAAGAGAATGGAAATATGTGCTCAGCTGTTCAGTGGAGGAAGGCTAGGATTGTGATCTTTAAAAGTTGGATTACAGCTGTAAAATTGACACATGGAATTGTGGCTAGTAAAGATAAGGACACTGATATAAAAGCAAGAGGGTGATGATGAATCTCTACAAGATATTGGAATAATGTAGGACAATTCACATTTACAAGGAATGAGAGAATATCATTTTGCTAAAAAGCCTGGAGCTGAATTCATTGGAGCAGAGAAGTTTCATTGCAGTGCTCAAAGTTTTGAACAGGTTTGAGATGAAAAAAAATGAAAGATTATTTCTGGTTTATGAATTGATAACAAGGGTTATGAATTTAAGATTAGTACAAGAAATATAAAGGGTGTGGTTAAAAGAAATTCCTTGATGGAAAATTATTACAATATGGAATACAGTATCATAAATGGCCGATGAAGCTAAGTGTACCACAACATTTCAGAGGGAATTAGATTAACACTTGAAGAAGAATATTGAAAGATAAAAGAAGGACAAGGTTGGCAACTTCATATTCCTGGTTACAAGATATTCAGAAAAGATAGGAAAGGAAATGAAATGGCAGTATTGGTCAAGGAAACTATTATAGCACTGGAGAGAGATGATGTAGTTAAAGAATCAAAATACTTAAATAGAATTAAGGAAGAATAGAAGAGCTTTTATGCTTCTATAGTTGTATATTATAGGCCACCAAATAGTGGGAAGGAGATAGATGAGCAAATTTGCAGGGAAATTGCAGAAAAATGCAAGAATACATAGTAGTGAAAATGGGGGACAATTACCCTATATAGACTAGGATAGTAACAGTGTAAAGAGCAAAGTAATGGAGGAATTCCCAAAATGTGTACAGCAGAACTTTATTGATTGTCTTTCCAGTCCAATGAGGAAGGAAGTAGTGCTGGATCTAGTTCTGGGGAATGAGCTAGGCCAAGTGGAGCATATTTCTTTGGATGGGCATTTGGGGAACATTGACCATAATATTATCAACTTGAGAATAGTTATGGAAAAGGACAAGGAACTACCAAGTGTAAGAATACTTACCTGAAGTTCATAAGTGAGTTCATAAGTGATCTGGGCCAGGTGTATTGGAATCAAAAATTGGTAGAGAAAGCAGTAACTGAACAATGGGAGGCCTTCACAAAGTGGAAATTGTTCAGGTACAAAGTAAACACATTCAAAGCTAGAGCTCCCTGGATGACGAAAGATATAGTGGTTAAAATGAGACAGAGAAAGGAGGCTTATGCTAAATGTAGAACCCATGATACATTAGAGAATCAAGCTGAATATAGAAAGTACAGAGGACGGCTGTGGACGCACAATCATTGAGCATGTTCAAGACAGAGTTCAATGGATTTCTGGATTCTGATAACATCGGGGATATGTCAATGGTGAGGGAAAGAGGCATTTAGGTAGATGGTCAGCCATGATCTAATTGAATGGCGGAGAAGCCTCAACAGGTTAAATGGCCTACTCCTTCTCCTATGTTCCTAAATCTAAAAAAGGGTATAAGAGGGGCAAAAAGACAGTATAAGAATAGATTAGTAAAGGACAACTCAAAAGCCTTTTATAAAAACATAAATACTAAAAGGGCAGACAAAGGAAGGGTGGGGCCAATTAGGGACAAAAAAGGAGATATTCTTGTAGAGGCAGAGGGCATGGCATGATTGTTCACTTACACACGAACATACGAATTAGGAGCAGGAGTAAGCCACTCCGCCTCTTGAGCCTGCTCCGCCATTCAAGAGCCTGTTCCGCCATTCAACAAGATCATGGCTGATCTGATTGCAACCTCAACTCCACATTCCTGCCTACCCCCAATAATCTTTCACCCCCTTGTTTATCAAGAATCTATCTATCTCTGATTTAAAAATAATTCAAAGACTCTGCTTCCAATGCCTTTAGAGGAAGAGAATTCCAAAGACTCACGACCCTCTGAGAGAAAATATTTCTCCTCATCTCGGTCTTAAAATGGGCGACCCCTTATTTTTAAACAGTGACCCCTAGTTCTAGATCCTACCATAAGAAGAAACATCCTTTCCACATCCACCCAGTCAAGACCCCTCAGGATCTTATATGTTTCAATCAAGTCGCCTCTTGCTCTTCTAAACTCCAACGGATACAAGCCTAGCCTGTCCAACCTTTCCTCAGAAGACAACCTGCACATTCCAGCTATTAGGCTAGTAGACCTTCACTTTGCAGCTGTTTTCACTCGAGAAGAGAATGCTGCCAATGTAGCAGTAAAGGAGGTGGTAGTAGCAATATTGGATAGGATAAGAATAGATACAGAGGATGAATGTAAAAGGTTGGCAATCCTCAAAGTAGAAAAATCACTCAGTCCAGATGGAACGCATCTGAGGTTACAGATGGATGCAGGGTAGAAATTTCGGAGGCTCTGACTACAATCTTCCATTCGTCCTCAGGTATGGGGATGGTGGCGGCAAACTGGAGAATTGCAAATTTTACGCTTTACACATCCTTACGAATTTTTTAAAAACGGAAGAGAAATAAACTCAGCAGCTACAGGCCAATCAGCCTAATGTCAGTTGTGCTGAAATAATTCAGGGCAAAATTAATTGATATTTGCAAATGTATGGGCTAATAAATGAAATTCAGCCCAAATTTGTTAAAGGCAAATCACGTTTGACTTACTTGATTGAGCTCTTTGAAGTAACAGACAGGGTTGATGTTGTCTACATGGACTTTCAAAAGGCATTTGACAAAGTACCACATAATAGACTTGTTAGCAAAATTAAAACCCATGGGATTAAAGATACAGTGGCAGGATACATTAAAAAAAATGGCCAGGACAAAAAGCAGAAAATAGTTTTACAGACTGGAGGGGATTGTGCAGCGGCTTTCCTTAGGGGATGGTGTTGGGACCACTGATGTTTTTGGTACATATTAATGACCTGAATGTGGGTACAGAGAGCATAATTTCAAAGCTGGCAGATGACATAAAAATCAGAAATGTAGTAAACAGTGAGGACAACAGTAACAGACCTCAGGAGGACATTGGTGAAATGGGCAGACACATGGCAGATGAAATTTAATGCAGAGATCTGTGAAGTGATCCATTTTGCTAGGAAGAATGAAGAAAGGCAATATAAACTAAATGGCACAATTTTAAAGAAGATACAGGAATAGAGACCTGAGGTGTAGGTACATAAGTCTTTGAAGGGAGCAGAATAAGTTGAGAAGGCGGTTAAAAAGGCTGATGGGATCTTTGACTTAATAAGTAGAGGCATAGAGAACAGGAAGTTATGCTAAACCATAATAAAATTCTGGTTAGTCCTCAACTGGAGCATCATCTCCAGTTCTCTGCAGCACATTTTAGGAAGGATGTCAAGCCTTAGGGATGACGCAGGAGATTTATTAAAATGGTAGCAGAGATGAGGGACTTCAGTTATAGAAGTTGGGGTTGTTCTGCTTAGAGCAGGGGAGGTTAAAAGGTGATTTGATGGACACATTCAACATTATTAATTGTTTTGATAAAGTAAATAGGGTCAGAATGGCAGAGAATATAGAATTAAGGTGACAGGCAAAAAAACAACATGAGGAAACTTTTTTTTATGCAGTGAGTTGTTGTGATCTGGAATGTATTGCTTGAAAGGGTGGTGGAAGCAGATTCAATATTAGCATTCAAGAGAGAATTAGATAAATACTTGAAAGGAAAATAGCTATGACAAAAGAGCAAGGGAGTGAGACTAATTTGATAATTCTACCAATGAGCTGGCATAGGCATGATGGGCTGAATGGCCTCCTTCTGTGCTGTATTATTCTATGAATCGATGATAAAGGCTAAAAGCAGAAAGATGAGGTAGCTCCAAAATACTTTTGTACCTACATTGGCACAAGAATTTCTACAATTCTTTCCAAGGGTCTAAACTCCAAGGACTGCACTGTCCGAGAGAGAACATTGTTACTGGTATTCTAGGTAGAGGTTTTGGTTTGATATGGAATGTTAAGATGCAGTTGCAGATTCTTATTTTCCTGGTATAAAGATAGAAGTCTGGTATTTTCTTGCTTCTTTCCCTTCTGCTTTATCCCTTCTTCTCTTCTAAAGGTGTTAAGACCTTCTATGGTTCTGCAGGCAACCATCAACCTTCAATCCCGTACCCCAGTGGCTATTTGTCAGCTAGACAGTGAATGTCAGAAAGCTATTCCACCACAGGAGCACATCGTAGCCAATCCTAATCCTCAGTCCTCACATGAAATCCATATACATGCAATGGTCACTGGATAGTGATCAGGAGTTAATTTTTCCACTTTCCCACCCAATGGGTTAATTATTGCAACTGTCACAATAAAAATATAAAATGCTGGGTTTGGAGAGCAGGTCAATCAGCATGTTTTGTCATTTCGGGAAGTACCCTTCATCAGAACTGAAGATTGAGAAACATTTCTGTGTTCAGTTCTGATGAAGGGTATACATCCGAAACGTTGGCTTGTCATTTCCCTGAAATAATACTGACTGACCTGCTGTGTATTTCCAGCATTTTGTGCTTTTATTTCAGATATCCAGCATTTTCAGCTTTCTTTTGTCGCATCTCCACTGTTAATTTGACTACAATCAGCCAACACAGTACATATTTTGGGACGTTCCTGGTTTGTATAGTTCAATAGAGCTGAGCTATTTGAGGAAGCTAAGGAACTCTGAGTCAAGCACTAGCATCTCCTGAAGTGTCACTCCTTCCTGTTTTTAAAAATAATTCAATTGTCTAATTCAATTATAAACTAATACCTTAAGATATTGCTGTTTATTTTTTAGAATTGCACATACTAAATTACTCTAGTGGGAGAGAGGCGAGAGAATGAGCTCCTCCAATCAGATCTCTCTGCTGCTGTGGAAGAATTGGACGCTCAGGAAGAGACAGAAGGTCAGTGCATAAACAAAAGCTTGCATTCATTCCCACATCACTTAACAGTAGAAAGGAAATGGAAGAAAGAGACTATTAATGTGGGATCAAATGTTGTGTAAACAAGTTCAGACACTGGTCGAGCAGATTGTCACTGAGTTCAGTGAGCTATTTTTACTTTAACTTGAATAACGTGCACCTATGTTGACATCATTCCATCTACAAAAGCTGATGAACACGCAGCAGACAATCCATTTAGCCGGGGTGTCTTCTCTTGGTGCATCTTTGTTGATGGCTGTGCAGGCCAATCCTTGACAGGCAGGTTTTGCCACAAGTGCCACACATGAAGCTGCCAAGTGACGCTGTGAGTTGTTTTTGGCATTGGCGCCTGTTGCCAAGCTGCTGTAGCCACTGGTTGTCATGGTAGTGCACACCAGTCCACAGGATGTGTCGCCATTTCCCTCTTTCACCTACTAGTCACTCCCAGGTGTGAGAGTCGACGTTTAGGGCCTTCATGTCACGTTTGAAAGAATCCTTGAAGCAGAGCTTTGGGTGCCCTACTGATCCCGGCTACCTCACCATACAGAAGGTCCTTGGGTATGTGACCGTCTTCGATTCTGCGAACGTGTCCGATCCATCAAAGCCACCTCTGTTTGATTAGTGCCGACACACTTGGGAGCTCTGCCTTTGAGAGGACTGCTGCATTTGTGATTTTGTCCTGCCAGGATTTACCCACAATGCACAGCAGACAGCAAAGATGTAAATTATTGAGCTTCTTTTCCTGGTAGCTGTAGGTTGCCAATGTTTCACAGCCATACAGCAAGGTGCTGAGAACACAGGCCTTACAACCATCAGCTTTGTCCTAAGGGTCAACTTGGTGTTATCCCATGCATGTTCTATGAGTTGACCAAAGGTGATAGCTGCTTTCCCTATGTGTGTATCGAGCTCTGAATCAAGGGACAGATTGTCTGTCACCGTGGACCCAAGGTAGCAGAATTTGCTAATCACTTCCAGTGGGGTGTTATTAAGTGTGATGAAGGGCAAAGATGCAAATCCTCGTCCCATGACCACGGTTTTATTGACACTTCTAGTCAAGGAGAGCAAATTACAGGCATGGGAGAGATAGTCCATGAGTCTTTGTAGCTGAGTTTCCATGTGAGGGACCAGCACAGCATCATCAATGTAGAGTTCTCTAATCTGGGCGCGATGTATTTTTGTCTTCGCTCTCAGCCTTGATAGTTTGTAGAGCTTGCCGTCTGACCTAGTGTGCAAGTAGACTCCTTCCATATCTGCAGGGGAGCCGAAGGTCAGGAGCATGGAGAAGAAGATGCCAAACAGAGTGGGGGCTAGGACACAACCCTGTTTCACTCCATTCTTCACTCCGAAACTGTTGGAAATGGGGCCATCAAACTGTACAGTGCAATGCACGTTGTCATTGGAAGGAGCACATGAGACTGAGGAACTTTGGTGGACAGCCAATTTTTCCCAAAATCTTGTGGAGTGGAGCCCTGCTCTGCTGATGGTGTCGAATGCCTTAGTGAGATCTACGAAAGTAAGCTAAAGGGGTATACTCTGTTCCCTATGCTTCTCTTGTAGCTGAAATCTGGAGAAGATCATGTCCAAAGTAGATCTGCTGGCATGGAAACGACACTGCGCTTCCAGGTACACGCCGTCTGCAATTAAATAGCGTCTTATAACTATGATTCTAGTAATGTCTGCCCTGGAAGGAGCTGTTGGTGATGCAGAGTTCATTCAGGACACAAAGCTCAAGAAAGTTCAACAACAAGAATAGCTTGCACCTATATAGCGCCTCTAATATAGTAAAATGTCCCTAGGCGCTTCACAGGAGTGTAATCAAACAAAATTTGGTCCAAAGTCACATAAGGAGATATTAGATCAAATGAACAAAAGCTTGGTCAAAGAGATCAGTTTAAGGACCGTCTTAAAGGAGGAAAGAGAGGTAGAGAAATGGAGAGGTTTAGGGAGGGTATTCCAGAGTTTAGGGCCCAGGCAACTGAAGGCAATAATGGAGTGGTTAAAATTGGGGATGTGCAAGAGGCCAGACATGGAGCAGCGCAGATATCTCGGAGGGATGTGGGGCTGGAGGAGGCTACAGAGATAGGGAGGAGCGAGACCATGGAGGGATTTGAAAACAAGGATGTTGCTTAACTTGATCCAGGTAGGATCCAGGTAGTAATGTAGGCTAGTGAGAATAGGGGTGATGGGTGAACAGGACTTGGTGCAAGTTGAGATATAGACAGCAGAACACTGTGGTCAGTCAGTTGATTCAGATCTAATTTTGTTTACATATGCCATGCTGGCTTGGATGCAGCTCCATTTGCCAAGAAAAAGTTGAATCCAATTCTGAAGTTGCATGCAAATAACCCGGCCAATTACCACCCCATCAGTCCACTCTCGATCATCAGTAAAGTGATGGAAGGTGTCATCGAAAGTGCTATCAAGCGGCACTTGCTTAGCAATAACCTGCTCAGTGATGCTCAGTTTGGGTTCCACCAGGGCCACTCAGCTCCTGACCTCATTACAGCTTGGTTCAAACAAACATGGATAAAAGGGCTGAACGTCAGAGGTGAGGTGAGAGTAACTCCCCTTGACATCAAGGCAGCATTTGACCGAGTATGGCATCAAGGAGCCCTAGCAAAACTGGAGTCAATGGGAATCAGGGGCAAAACTCTCCAGTGGTTGTAGTCATACGTAGTGAAAAGAAGATGGTTGTTGGAAGTCAATCATCTCAGCTCCAGGGCATCACTGCAGGAGTTCCTCAGGGTAGAGTCAACCATTTTCAGCTGCTTCATCAATGACCTTCCTTCAATCATAAGATCAGAGAGCGGGAAACAGTGAGAACGGAGTGGAGCATAAAGAGCCCGGGAGAGAGAGAAAGAGTTTACTCAGAGAGCGGGAAACAGTGAGAGCAAAGTGGAGCATAAAGAGCCCGGGAGGAAAGAGAGAGATCACTCAGAGCGGGAAACAGCGAAAGCGGAACAGAGAGGAGTCCAGGCGGGCCGGAGTTTGAAAACAAAGTGAACAGTGACATCACAGGAAAGCTGCGAGGTGATTGGTTGGTGAGTAACTGCTCTTAGGGAGTATCAGTAAATAGCTGGAATAGTACACCACTGTTAGGGTGCGTGGTAATAGTTGGGTTATAGCGTCTCAATAACTGAGTAGCTGGTGAGTTTTTTTTGAGTAAGGTTTATTTTAATTAGTGAACTGTATTGATTTTTAGTTGATTTATCAATACTAGTAGTGTTTTATTAATAATTCTAAGGAGTTGTAGTATTGGTAAGGTTTTTTTAGCAATAGCAAAGGGTCAGCTAATAAATAAAGGAATGGCAGGGGTGCTTTAACTTGAGAGTGCACCTCCTGTGCTGTGTGGGAGCTCCAAGATGCTTCCCGTATCCTGGAGAACCATTTGTGCAGGAAGTGTTGTCAATTGCAGCAGCTTGAGCTCCGGATTTTGGAACTTGAGTGGCAGCTGGTGACACTGCAGTGCATTCTGAGGATGAGAGCTACGTGGATAGCACATTTATAGATGAGGTTACCACACAGCTTAAGAGTATGCAGGGAGAGAGGGAATGGGTGACCACCAGGCAGTCAAAAAGAATCAGGCAGGTAGTGCAGGAGACCCCTGAGTGCATCTCAATCTCCAATGGGTATTCAGTTCTGAATACTGAAGATAGTGATGCTTCATCTGGGGAGTGCAGCCAGAGCCAAGTCCATGGCACCACGGCTGGCTCAGCTGCACAGTGGGGTACAGGGAAGATTGGAAGAGCGAGAGCGATAGGTGATTCAATAGTCAGGGGAACAGACAGGCGTTTCTGTGGCTGCAGACATGAATCCAGGATGGTGTGTTGCCTTCCTGGTGCCAGGGTCAAGTATGTCACTGAGCAGCTGCAGAGAATCCTGAAGGGAGAGGGTGAATAGCTAGCAGTCGTGGTTCACATTGGAACCAACGACATAGGTAGAAAGAGGGATGTGGTCTTGCAGTCAGAATTTAGGAAGCTAGGTAAGAAATTAGCAAGAAGGACCTCAAAAGTAATAATCTCTGGATTACTCCCAGTGCCATGTGCGAGTATAGAAATAGAAGGATAAGACAGATGAATGTGTGGCAGGAAAGATGGTGCAGGAGGGAAGGCTTTAGATTCCTGGGACATTGAAACCAGCTCTGGGCAAGATGGGACCTGTACAGGACGGACGGGTTGCACCTGAACAGAGCCGGGACTGAGTTTCTTGCAGGACATTTTGCAAGTGCTGTTGGGGAGGGTTTAAACTAGTTTGGCAGGGGGATGGGGACCTGAGGGTAGACTCAGTTGGGACAAAATCAGAAATGAAAATGGAAGGCAGAAAATTAATGGATGAGTCTGGAAGACAGAGGAAACATAGGTTAGAAAATAAAAAAGTGACTTTGGCAGTGCTCAAGGGTATCTATTTCAATGCAAGGAGTATAGCAAATAAAGCAGATGAGCTGAGAGCACAGATAGACACGTGGCAGCATGATATCATAGCTATTACAGAAACATGACTTAAGGAGGGACAGGAATGGCAGCTCAACGTTCCTGGTTACAGGGGTTTCAGACGTGATAGGGAGGGAAATAAGAAAGGAGGGGAAGTGGCAATTTTGGTCAAGGAAACTATTACAGCTGTGAGGAGGGAAGATATGTTGGAAGGTTCATCAAATGAGGCCATATGGATTAATCTAAGGAACAAAAAAGGGGCAATCACACTGCTGGGAGTGTACTATAGACCCCCAAACAGTCAGAGAGAGAGGGAAGAGCAGATATGTAAGCAAATCTCTGAGAAGTGCAAGAACAATAGGGCAGTGATAGTAGGGGATTTTAACTACCCCAATATTAACTGGGATAGTTTTAGTGTGAAAGGAATTGAGGGAGCAGAATTCTTGAGGTGCATTCAGGAGAACCTTTTTGCCCAGTATGTAGCAAGTCCAACAAGAGAGGGCACAGTTTTGGACTTAGTTTTAGGAAATGAAGATGGGCAGGTGGAAGGAGTGGCAGTGGGAGAGCATTTTGGTGGTAGTGATCATAATTCAGTCATTTTAACATAATTATGGAAAAGGACAGAGACAGGAGTTAGAGTTCCCAATTGGGGCAAGGCCAATTTTACTAAACTGAGGACTGATTTAGCAACTGGAAACAGCTAAGTGAAGGTAAATCAGTGTCAGAGCAGTGGGAGGTATTCAAAAGGGAGATGCAAGGAGTCCAGGGTAAATATGTTCCCACAAAAAAAAGGGTGAGATGGCCAAATCTAGAGTCCATGAATGTCAAGGAGGCTACAGGATAAGATAAATCAGAAAAGGAAAGCTTATGTCCGACACTGAGAACTCAATACTACAGAAAGCCGAGAGGAGTATAGAAAGTGGAGGGGTGAAATCAAAAAGGAAATTAGGAAAGCAAAGAGAGGACATGAAAGAATATTGGCAAGCAAAATCAAGGTGAACCCAAAGATGTTTTATCAATACATTAAGAGTAAGAGGATAACTAAGGAGCGGGTAGGGCCCATAAAAGACCAAAAAGGTAACCTATGTGTAGGGGCAGAAGATGTTGGTATGGTTCTTAATGAATACTTTGCGCCTGTCTTCACAAAAGAGGGGGATGATGTAGATATTGTAGTTAAGGAGGAGTGTGAAGTATTGGATGTGATAAACATAGGGAGAGAGGAAATATAAATGGGATTAGCATCCTTGAAAGTTAATAAATCACCAGGGCCAGATGAAATGTACCCTAGGCTGTTCAAAGAAGCAAGAGAGGAAATAGCATAGGGTCTGACCATCATTTTCCAGTTCTCATTGGATACAGGTGTGGTTTCGGAGGATTGGAGAACTGCTAACGTTCTACCTCTGTTTAAAAAGGGAGTGAAGGATAGACCGAGTAATTACAGGCCAGTCAGTCTAACCTCAGTGGTGGGCAAATTATTGGAATCTATTCTGAGAGACAGGATAAACTGTCACTTAGAGACAGGTTAATCAAGGATAGTCAGCATGGACTTGTAAGGGAAGATCTAATTTGACCAGCTTGATCCAATTTTTTGAAGAAGTAACAAGGAAGATAGATGAGGGTAGTGCAGTTGATGTGGTCTACATGGATTTTAGCAAGGCTTTTGACAAGGCCCCACTTGGTAGACTGGTTAAAAAAATAAAATCCCGTGGGATCCAGGGAAATGCAGCAAGGTGGATACAAAATTGGCAGGAAACAAAGGGTAATTGTTGACGGGTGTTTTAGCGATTGGAGGACTGTTTCCAGTGGCGTTCCGCAGAACCCAGTACTGGGTCCCCGGCTTTTTGTGGTATATATTAACGATTCAGACGTAAATGTAGGGGGCATGATCAAGAAGTTTGCAGACGCATAAGGATTGGCCGTGTGGTAGATAATGAGGAGGATAGCTGTAGGCTGCAGGAAGATTTTGATGGTCTGGTCAGATGGGCAGAAAAGCAGCAAATGGAATTCAACCCGGAGTAATGTGAGGTGATGCATTTGGGGAGGTCAAACGAGACAAAGGAATACATGATTAGTGAGAAAATACTGAGAGATGTGGAGGAAATGAGGGAGCTTGGAGTGAATGTCCACAGATCCCCGAAGGTAGCAGGACAGGTCGATAAGGTGGTTAAGAAGGCATATGGAATCCTTTCCTTTATTAGCCGAGGTATAGAATTTAAGAGCAGGGAGGTTATGTTGGAACTGCATAACTCATTGGTTGGGCCACAACTTGAGTACTGTGTGCAGTTCTGGTCACCTCATTACAGAAAGGATGGAATTGCACTAGAGAGGGTACAGTGGAGATTTACGAAGATGTTGCCAGGACTGGAAAAATGAAACTAAAAAGATAGGTTGGATAGACTGGGGTTGTTCTCCTTGGAACAGAGAAGGCTGAGGGGAGATCTGATTGAAATGTACAAAATTTTGAGGGGCCTGGATAAAGTGGAGGTGAAGAGTCTATTCATCTTAGCAGAGATGTCAGTGACGAGAGGGCATAGATTTAAAGTGATTGGTAGAAAAATTAGAGGGGAGACAAGGAAAAACCTTTTCACCCAGAGGATGGTGGGGATCTGGAACTCACTGCCTGAAAGGGTAGTTGAGGCAGAGACCCTCAACTCATTCAAAAGGAGTCTGGATCTGCACCTCAAGTGCCATAATCTGCAGGGCTACAGACCAATTGCTGGAAGGTGGGATTAGAATAGGTGGATTGTTTATCAACAGGCACAGACACAATGGGCCAAGTGGCCTCTTTCTGTGCCTTAAACATTCTATGATAAGGTCAGAAGTGGGGATGTTCGCTGATGATTGCACAATATTCAGCACCATTTGCGATTCCTCAGATACTGAAGCAGTCCATGTAGAAATGCAGCAAGACCTGGACAAGGCTTGGGCTGATAAGTGGCAAGTAACATTTATGCCACACAAGTGCCAGGCAATAACCATCTCCAACAAGAGAGCATCTAACCATCTCCCCTTGACATTCAACAGCATTATGATTGCTGAATCCCCACTATCAACATCTTGAGGGTTACCATTGACCAGAAACTGAACTGTGTAGCCATATATATACCATGGTTACAAAAGCAGGTCAGGGACTAGGAATCCTGTGGTGAATAACTTACCTCCTGACTCCCCAAAGCCTGTTCACCATCTACAAGGCACAAGTCAGGTGTGTGATGGAATACTCTCCACTTGCCTGAATGGGGGCAGCTCCAACAACACTCAAGAAGCTCGACACCATCCAGGACAAAGCAGCCTGTTTGATTGCACCCCATCCACAAACATTCACTCCCTCAGTCACTGACGCACAGTGGCAGCAGTGTGTATCATCTACAAGATGCACTGCTGCAATGCACCAAGACTCCTTTGACAGCACCTTCCAAACCAGCAACCTCTACCACCTAGAAGGACAAGGGCAGCAGATGCATGGGAACACCACCACCTGCAAGTTCCCCTCCAAGCCACACACCATCCTGACCTGGAATTATATCACCATTCCTTCACTGTCGCTGGGTCAAAATCCTGGAACTCCCTTCCTAACAGCACTGTGGGTGTACCTATCCCATATGGACTGCAGCGGTTCAAGAAGGCGGCTCACCACTACCTTCTCAAGGGCAATTAGGGATGGGCAATAAATGCTGTCCTAGCCAGTGATGCTCACATCCCATGAATGAAAAAAAAATGCAAGTGGAAGATCGCGCCTCTGTTTGGCCTCCACTCTATTCTTCAGCAGCCAACATCAGCTACCAATATGAGAATTCAGCACTGCTCTATTATTAAGAGATGGGGCTGCCAAATCATCCACAGAAGAATGAAGAAGTCCCCATTGATAGTTGACATCTCATGGCTTGTTTAGTAGTCACAATTGTGC
The DNA here is from genome assembly GCF_036365525.1 of Heterodontus francisci. Lineage (NCBI taxonomy): Eukaryota > Metazoa > Chordata > Chondrichthyes > Heterodontiformes > Heterodontidae > Heterodontus > Heterodontus francisci. The sequence goes on along the minus strand of NC_090378.1, from coordinate 24,920,237 downwards.
TTGAAACCAAATTAGATGTCCAGCAATACTTGTGAATGCAGTCAAAATGTTTAGTGCATTTTAGGTTTATAATGGCCTGCATTTTGCGATTGGTGGTGAAGCAAGGGCACTTGCCACTGACCTTGGAGAAAGCTGCCCACATGGATGTAGCGATTTCTGTGGCGTGGTTTCCCCTCTCCCGACAGCAGTTTAAATCTCTCGCCAAGTCAAGAGGATGTCTTGGCGTGCAGCAGCAGTGCTGGCTGCAAACAGGTAAGGGGCCAATCCTATCAAGGTGTCTACAGGCAGCAAACCGGGAAGTTAAAAACACTGGCTTATCCTTTATTTCTAATTTAAATTTTCAGATAATGAAATAAATGATTTTGATTGAATTAAAATTAGGCTAAAATAAAGATAAGCAAACTTTTAAAAAAAATTAATAACAGGTGGAATTTTTTATCATTGTGGAGAAAGTTGACAATCCATAAAACTAAAATTTGCTTTTCAGGGCCAGTGAGGGTGTTTAGCAGTAATTATGAAGTTGGTACACCATTAAAAACCCAGTTACACCTCATTCAACAAGGTGTAAATGTTCAAGAGTATTTTACTGCAAGATCAACAGTGTAGAAGTGGAAATTTGCATCAATTCATGATTGCAATGGAGAATGCGGTTTATGGGAGCCTCCTCAAAGCTCCTCAAAGCACCCTATAGAGGAACCTAGACTCACTGACAGCAACTTCTGGACTTCCACATTATTCTGCGCCTGTCCGGATTCCTGAATTTGTGTACAGGTTCACTGTCATTACCACAGCAAAATCCGGGCCAATATCTCGAAAAATCAAGCTAAATACAGATAAGTTTTAGATGAAATGGAAGCTGAATAAGAATATAAATTAACCTCAATAAGTTAAAGTAATAATTAGTAATTGGGAATTTATACTTATAGTATACTCCAATGCCATGGTAGAATAGTTGCTAGCTATTTAATGTTAGAACAGTTAAGTTGATATTTTGATGTATTTATACAGATGATATACTAGACTGGCACTAGACAAGACAAAGCAGAATGCCTAGTTAGTTGGAATAAATCGTTGCTTTCGATTGGTTGTAGGAGCTGATGTTCCCAATCTCTTCTGGTATGGAATAATACATGGAAGGTGCTGCAGGCCTTTGCAGTAGCAAGGTATCGTGCTCTAATCAGAAGGTCGGACTGAGATGCTTTTAAACATCTCTTACTGCCTAGATATTGAACAGCACTGGCAATAGTCTGATCTATAGATCGGTTCCTTTATGGATCATTAAGATTCCTAAACAAAGAAAATCAAGCAATTTATTGAAAGGGAAAAAATGTTTTTGCTGAGGAAATGGAAGGTTTTGGACTGAGTGAGAGTTCAGAGCTGGAATTTTATAACTGGAGGCTCCAAATGGGTGAGCAAAATAATTGCATTAAGATTTTTCTTAATAGGTTTCTAAGGAACTTATGGAAAGTTGCACAGAGCATTGGGTATTTTGAGGGCTTATCAATGTTGAGTTGCTCTGATGATTTTATTCAGTGGATTGTCGTCTTTAACCTTAAACTTTGCTGCAAAATTCTGTTGATTTAGGGTTATTACAAATAATGGATCAATTCTGTGCAATCTAATATACTTGAGACAGGCACTTCGCTCATAGTTTTGTGCAAGCCTGAGGGAAGTATTTCCTCATGTGATATAGTTTAATGAGTTTTCACCTGTACTGCATGTCTTCTTGTTCAAACATTGGAGCTGTCTTTTACTAAAGCAAATAGCTGCAGGTTGAGTCAAGGGTTCAATTTATGTGTGAACATAATGTGAGCATAATCTTGTTGCTGATGATCTGAGTTTTGTCCATCCACTAGCTGCCGTTAAGTCATTTTTAAGATTCAGAGGACTGACGCAGAACATAACTGAGAGTCGCCTACAAACAGGGGAATTCTTGAATCATGATGTATCTTTAATCTGTTGTTGTCAATAATTAAGACATAGGGACAAACCTCGGAAAAGTCTGTGAGGAATACACCAGCTATTGATCCAGGCAGGTAAATGGCTGGTTTGATGACGTACCTTTTCTCTGTTAAGTAGTCGCATTATTACTTCCATGTCACCTGAGCTTGGCAAGAACAGTGCTATGGTCAAAGCTTTTCTTAAGTCTATTAACACAAGGAATGTGATTTGTTCCTGATCCGTTCTCCAGGTTATGTCATTTGTCGGTCAAAGACAATGCTGACTGATCTTTTTCTTCTGAATGCTAAACTGATCAGAGCTGATGGAAGTCTATGTAGTTGTGCTTCTAATTATACTTAATTGGGAGTCTTGATACAGCTTCCAGTAACTATGAACCCAGTGCACACATCAGTCCTAAAATGCAACATTATTTACTAAAGTGGTGCAATTTAGTCACAGTACATGGTGGAGTGGCCATTCCAAATTTTCTCCAACGGATTATGCCTGACTTGCAAATTGTAAACACCAGTAAAGTTTAAATCTGTTTCTAGCACAACCAACTTCAAAGTGACTGACAGAAGTATGTAACAATGGTGGACAAATTGTTGATGTGATCACCTACTCAACTGGCTGAGAGAAGTTATGGAAAACCAACGGGGCCAAATTAAGTTTGACGAGGGGTAAAATGGAGGAAACCTGGATTCAAAACAACCTAATAAGCTATTTATAAAACATAAATCTATTGGTTTTCTTTAACACTGCTCTTAAACTAATCCCAATTTTGTAATTTTTCCTAGCTCCGCTTCCTGGTGGAACTTGTTTGGCCTCTCTCTCTTTTCCTTGTTTTGGTTTGGCTGCGGAAATCAAATCCCCTCTACCAACAACATGAATGTAAGTCATAGCAAAGATTATGTACATCATAACACTTCTTGTTATTTCTAAAGTACTTCCATGTAAGTCGATGCCAAAAAGAAAGGTCATCGCTTTAAATCTCCAGACCTATAAGCTCGAAATTGCACACAACAGTATGTCACAAGGAGCTGCTGAGTGTAAGGTTTTGCAAGTGGATAACATTGGCAGGAGTCCCTTTCTGTTTTTGTTCTGAATAATAACTGCATGCCACAAGCTGCCCTAATTCATCAATCTCTTTCCCCAAGAGGTGCATATTTCATGGACAGAGAATGATAACAACAGTGTGGTGCGGCATGGAGAAGCTTTCTGGTGCTTGGGCTGAAATTGAATAGTTGATACAGTTCCAAGGACACTTGGTTTAGCTGAAGTATTAGCACAATCAGAAGAAACAAAGTGAGAAACAGAGCTCCGTTCTTCGGAATCACCAGCTTTGTTTTAAAAGGAGAATTTACATAAGTTTCTAAGAAGAATAAACTTGCAGACAACATATTTTGAAACTTCTTTGCATGTTTTCCCTATTTAGGCCATTTTCCCAATAAAGCGATGCCCTCTGCAGGAATGTTGCCATGGTTACAGGGAATTTTCTGTAATCTGAACAACCCCTGCTTCCGCTACCCTACTCATGGAGAATCTCCTGGTGTGGTTTCAAACTACAACAACTCCATGTAAGTATGATTTAAGGATTCATGGCTACAATAACCATTTGTTATAATGCATTTGAAACAACCTAAAATGTTACAGATGGAAAATGAATGCTGACAGCAGTGACATTTGTGAGAATAAAATTAACAAGTTGTAAATGTATATATCAATAGATGATCGATCGCAGGTAGCTCACTTATTCATTCATAAGTGTAAAATAGTTTTAAAACTTTAACATAACCCTAAATAAATTAGCTATGAACATTGCTGATGTTTCAGTTATCCCTTAATCTGTTTTCACCTTTGTTGACATATCTACAACCCTTCTTTTAGCTGTTGTCCTTCTGTGAAGGTTGTGACTGGTGCTGGTGTGTGATGCCATGCCAGAGTGACCATTCTTCATTAGAGGCTTGTGAGTGAAGGTTGGGAGGCTATAAGGGGGTGATGAGATGCTGGATGCCGATCCCTTCAGTCTGATTATTTTTCCTCCTCCCATTGACCCAGCATGGTTTGTTATTGCAACTAATGACTGGATTGAGCTTAATTGTCATGTCAGTAGTGGCTGAGATCAAATCTTTGGCCCTTGGTTCATGGCACTGTGCTTTAATGCTACCCAACTCCCTAAGCAAGTCCAATTGTGGGAATGTATCATGAAAGCTTAAATATTTTGTCTTCTTTGGCATTTACAGATCGAGTCAAGTGCATTAATTAATTTAACATATTCGTTTTTCAATTATCTATTAAAGCATGATAAATGCTTATGTGTCAGAAAGCTTACTAAAAATAATTTTTGTTGATCTCTGCATTCAGTCTGTTGTACATTCTCTCATTATCACTTTTATGGACATATTTACGGGAGGCTAGCAAATGATTTCTCCTCGTCCACTTCTAATGGTGCTGACTCTTGCTGGATTACAGTTCCAAGAGACCAACAGCTCGCTACTTCCTCACTGAAGTGGTCATTCCTCATGAATGAGCCATATCAGTGAGCTTCTCAACAATGGAAGGCATTGTAGCTGAGGCTAATCCTGTTCTCACCTGATATCCAAACAGGCATATTTTCCAGCAGTGAATAGTAGTCAGGAGCAGGGAAAACTTTCCTCCCCATACTCTCCCAGGCTGAGTGAGGTAAATTGTAGCACCACAACTGCTGCCTTGACTGAGACCAGCTGACTCTGTGTAGACTAAGGGCCAAGTGTAGACCCAATAGCTCTGCTTCAACATTGATATTTTTCTATGTACATTGTTAAAAGGTAGCAGCTAAAGTTTTATGTGAATTTGAATCAAGTGCTGTGAAACCAACATTTCCAAGTTCTCCTGTACTTCTTTCTAGACTTGCTCGAGTGTATGCAGATGCTGAGGAACTGCTGTTTGAGAAACCAGAAATCTATAAGCTGAAAAAGATCTGGGATGATGTGTGTTTTCTGTCTGACTTGATGGATTTACTCAGAACCAATCCCAAAAAAGTTGCAGGCAAGAAGAACCTTTATTATAAGAAAGATTTGCATTTATATATCGCCTTTCATGACCCTAGCACGTCTCAAAGCACTTAACAACCAATGAAGTACTTTTGAAGTATAATCATGGTTATAATTCAGGAAATGTGACAGCACAGCAGGATCCCAAAACAGTAATTAATTAAATGACCAGATAATGTTAGGCCCGATTTAACTTACCCAGAGTTAAAATTGGGCCAATTCAATGCATTTTATTGATATTGGTTGAGGGATAAATATTGACCAGGACACTGCGGAGAACTCCACTGTTCTTCTTCAAAATAGTGCCATGAGATCTTTTATGTCCATCTGACCAAGCAAATGGGGTCTCGGTTTAACATCTGATCGAAGTCTTCAAGATATTAACAGGAAAAGACAGGCTAGATAAAGATAAACTATTTCCGTTGGTTGGAGATTCTAAAACTAGGGAACATGGTCTAAAAATTAGGGCCAGACCGTTCAGGAAAGATGTTAGGAAGCACTTCTTCACGCAAAGGGTGGTAGAGGTTTGGAACTCTCTCCCACAAACAGCAGTTGAAGCTAGAACAGTTGTTAATTTTAAATCTGAGATAGATAGATTTTTGTTAAGCAAAGATATTAAAGGATATGGGCCAAAGGCAGGTATGTGGAGTTAGGCCACGGATCAGCCATGATCTCATTGAATGGCGGGACAGGCTCAAGGGGCTGAATGGCCTACTCCTGTTCCTACCTTCCTATGTTCCTATCTCATCTAAAAGACGGCACCTCTGACAGTGCCGTGTTCCCCCTAGCACTGCAGTGTTGGCCAGGATTTTGGTCTCAAGTCTCCAGTGTGTAACTATGAATCCACAGCGTCCTGATGCAAAGGTCAGAGTGCTACCTCTGAGCCATGTTAATCACTAAGATTATTGTGGATTGAAATTTAGCTCTCTGGATGGGGTGGGAGTGGGTGTGGGGGCGGTGGCTTGTCTTGTAATTCTTGATAGACCTGTGTTGATATTGGACAAATGCAACTGCTGTACTGAGAGAAGAGCTGTGAAAGCTCCAGGTGTTGCATACAAGCTCTCTATTCTTGTTCTACAGATACCAATTGCACCTCTACTTTTGGGTTTTGCTGTAGGTTTTCATGGTGCCTGTAATGACTAAAATATGTACTAGATCAGACAGAATCGGAAGATTTTAGGACTAGTTTAAGATTATACTTTTTTTAATTAATTCATGGAATGTGGGTAATGCTGGTCAGTCCAGTATTTATAGTTCATTCCTAACTGCCCTTGAGAAGGTGCAGATGAGTCACCTTCTTAACCATTGCAAACATGGCAGTTTGGTACAACTGAATGGCTTGCTAGATCATTTCAGAGGGCAGTTAAAAGTCAACCGCGCAATTACATGTATCATACGGATACTACATGGAGGGCCCATTTGGCAGCAAAAATGCTCAAATGTAGAGAAAAGGCAAAGCAAATCATGAAGTGGAGATCAAATGACACCAAGTTTAGGTGTGAAAAGCCTGCAGAATTCAGTATGATGTAAAAACTGAGGGGAGGCAAGGAGTTCTGTCGATTTGAAAGTTCTCAGAAAGTGTTAGAGTATGAGGTTGTGGGTTGAGTTTTGATATTGGGGGCTGGAGACTGTGGCGCAGCACATTTGGAGCTTGAAAGAAGCAAGAGGGGAAAGATCAGAGGTTTTGCTGACCAAAATAACATTGATAAACTAGAAGAGGGGAAGAAAGGTTGTAATGGGGAAACACAGGCTGAGAGCTAAAGGTGAAAGGATATTCTGACTTCAAAGGGGGCATAAAGCATGTTAAAATGGCTTCCCCAGAGTTGAGAGTAATTTTTAAGTCTTTTTTTTAATTTGTGGTATGTGGGCATCACTAGCGAGGCCAGCATTTATTGCCTCTCCCTAATTGCCCTTGAGAAGGTGGTGGTGAGCCACCTTCTTGAACCACTGCAGTCCATGTGGGGTAGGAACACCCACAGTGCTGTTAGGAGTTCCAGGCAGTTCCAGCGACAGTGAAGGAACGGTGTGTGACTTGGAGGGGAACTTGCAGGTGGTGGTGTTCCCATGCATCTGCTGCCCTTGTCCTTCTAGGTGGTAGAGGTCACATGTTTGGAAGGTGCTGTCTAAGGAGCCTTGATGAGTTGCTGTGGTGCATCTTGTAGATGGTACACACTGCTGCCACTATGCGTCAGTGGTGGAAGGAGTGAAAGTTTGTGGATGGGGTGCCAATCAAGCAGGCTGCTTTGTCCTGGATGGTGTCGAGCTTCTTGAGTGTTGTTGGAGCTGCACCCATCCAGAAAGTGGAGAGTATTCCATCACACTCCTGACTTGTGCCTTGTAGATGGTGGACAGGCTTTGGGGAGTCAGGAGGTCAGTTAATCGCTGCAGGATTCCCAACCTCTGAGTTGCTCTTGTAGCCATGGTATTTTTATGGCTATTCCAGTTCAGTTTCTGGTCAATGGTAACCCCCAGTATGTTGATAGTGGGGGATTCAGCAATCGTAATGCAATTGAATGCCAAGGGGAGATGGGTAGTGTTACGACCAGGTGAAAAAGGTGTCTCGGGGTCCCTTTCAGCTTTCGCCTGGTCTTACCGTAACAGGATTTAATTTTAATCACATCGTGTTTTGAGCTCCCCCTTGGTGAATCCTTGTTTACCGCTTTCCAATTATAAGGCAAAGGAATGAGCACAAACAGGCTTTCTTAGGTTTAAAGAAGAAAAGTGAAATGTATTAAAAACTTAAACTTAAACTCTAATTCGGTTAACGCCTACGGAAACACACTGCACTCCACACAAGCATGCCTATGCGATACGCACATGCAAATAGAGTCAGAAAAGAACAGAAGAAAAGCTACAGTGGAAAGATTTGAGGCAATGTCTGAAGAGTTTCTTGTTACTGTGCTTCGAGATCACTGTAGTCCTTTTGTAGGTGGTTCTTGCTTTTTGTTGGGGTCCAGTATTCCTCTTAAACCTTGTTCACTGTAGAAAACTTTTCTGTCTTGTCTTCAATGGATTCTAAAGCTGGTGAGAAAGAGATGAGCAGACAGGAGAGAGATGTTCTCAATCCAGGAGCCAGGAGCTTTCTGCCAGTTCAAAACTCTGTGGCAAGTTCAAATTTTAAAAAACTCAGGTTGCCCAGCAGGTTAGTCATGTGACTAGTGGGTGTGACTATGTCTGTTTGTGTATTCGGTCATCTTAGCAGCCAACCTGGAATGCGAGCTCCTCCGCCCTCAACATCTGGTAATCAAAAGTCGATTGTGGATTAAATTGGAGCAGGGAGTAGCCCCTTTGTCCTTTCCAAGTACTGTCTGTTAATAATATGCAAAAATGTCCTTCCGGCCAGGGGCTTGTCAACCCCTTGTAATAGGCCTTCTTTTCTTCCCAGCAACAATTTTAAAATTTAACGTCCATGTGGCGAAATTAATGTGCCTCATTCTTGGCAGATGGGAGCCTGCATAACATTCAGGCTTCTCTCTTGTTTGAGATAGTCATTGTCTGGCACTTGTGTGGCACGAATGTTACTTGCCACTTATCAGCCCAAGCCTGAATGTTGTCCAGGTCTTGCTGCATTTCTACATGGACTTCTTCAGTATCTGAGGAGTTGCGAATGGTGCTGAACATTGTGCAATCATTAGCGAACATCCCTTCAGACACTTATGATTGAAGGAAAATCATTGATGAAGCAACTGAAGATGGTTGGGCCTCGGACACTACCCTGATGAATTCCTGCAGTGATGTCCTGGAGCTGAGATGATTGACTTCCAACAGCCACAACCACCTTCCTTTGCAATAGGTATGACTATAACCAACGGAGAGTTTTCCCCCTGATTCCAGTAGACTTCAGTTTTGCCTGGGCTCCTTGATGCCATACTCGGTCAAATGCTCCCTTGATGTCAAGGGCAGTAACTCTCGCCTCACCTCTGGGGTTCAGCTCTTTTGTCCATGTTTGAACCAAGGCTGTAATGAGGTCAGGAACTGAGTGGCCCTGGCGGAACCCAAACTGAGCAGGTTATTGCTGAGCAAGTGTCACTTGATAGCACTGTCGACGACACTTTCCATCACTTTACTGATGACCGAGAGTAGACTGATGGGCGGTAATTGTCCGGGTTGGATTTGTCCTGCTTTTTGTGTAAAGGACATACCTGGGCAATTTTCCACATTTCCGGGTAGATGCCAGTGTGGTAGCTGTACTGGAACAGCTTGGCTAGGGGTGCGTCAAGTTTTGGAGCACAGGTCTTCAGTACTATTGCCAGAATATTGTCAGGGCCCATAGCCTTTGCAGTATCCAGTGCCTTCAGTTTCTTGATATCACACAGAGTGAATCGAATTGGCTGAAGTCTGGCATCTGTGATGCTGGGGACCTCAGAAGGAGGCCAAGATGGAGCATCCACTTGGCACTTCTGGCTGAAGATTGTTGCGAATGCCTCAGCCTTATCTTTTGCACGATGTGCTGGGCTCCCCCATCATTGAGGAGATTTGAGGGGATATTTGTGGAGCCACCTCCTCCAGTTATTTGTTTAATTGTCCACCACTGGATGTGGCAGGACTGCAGAGTTTAGATATGATTCATTGGTTATGGGATCGCTTAGCTCTGTCTATCACATGCTTTTTACCCTGTTTGGCATGCAAGTAGTCCTGGGTTGTAGCTTCATCAGGTGGACACCTCATTTTGATGTATGCCTGGTGCTGCTCCTGGCATGTCCTCCTGCACTCTTCTTTGAACCAGGGTTGATCCCTGGGCTTGATGGTAATCGTACAGTGGGGATATGCCAGGCCATGAGGTTACAGATTATGATGGAATACAATTCTGCATCTTATGGATGTCTAGTTTTGCATTGCTAGATCTGTTCAAAATATATCCCATTTCGCACAGTGGTAGTGCCACTCAACACGCAGGAGGGTATCTCAATGTGAAGACAGGACTTCGTCTCCACAAGGACTGTGCGGTGGTCACTCCTACCAATACTGTCATGGACAGATGCATTTGCGATGAGGTCAAGTATGTTTTTCCCTCTTGTTAGTTCCCTCACCACTTGCCGCAGACCAAGTCTTGCAGCTATGTCCTTTAGGACTCAGCCAGTGGTGGTGCTACCGAGCCACACTTGGTGATGGATATTGAAGTTCCCCACCCAGAGTACATTTTGCACCTTTGCTACCCTCAGTGCTTCCTTCAAGTTCTGTTCAACATGGAGGAGTACTGATTCATCAACTGAGGGCAGGCAGTAGGTGGTAATCAGCAGGAGGTTTCCTTGCCCATTTTTGACCTGATGCCATGAGACTTCATGGGGTCCGGAGTCAATGTTGAGGACTCCCAGGGCAACTCCCTCCCAGCTGTAGACCACTGTGCCGCCACCTCTGCTTGGTCTGTCTTGCTGGTGGGACAGGACATAGCTGGGGATGATGATGGCAGTGTCTGGACATTGTAAGGTATGATTCCGTGAGTATGACTATGTCAGGCTGTTGCTTGACTAGTCTGTGGGTCAGTTCTCCCAACTTTGTCACAAGCCCCCAGATATTAGTAAGGATAACTTTGCTGGGTCAACAGGGTTGGGTACGTTACCGTTGTTGTTTCTGGTGCCTAGGTCAATGCCAGGTGGTCCATCCAGTTTCATTCCTTATTGACTTTGTAGTGGATTGATACAACTGAGTGGCTTGATAGGCCATTTCAGAGTCAACCACATTGCTGTGGGCTGGAATGACATGTAAGGACAGTAGTTCATGATCACCATTAGACTAGCTTTTTTAAAACCAGATTTAGTAATTGAATTTAAATTCCACCTTCTGCTGTGGTAAGATTTGCACCCATGTTCCCAGAGCAATAAAAGCAAAATACTGCGGATGCTGGAAATCTGAAACAAAAACAAGAAATGCTGGAGTCACTCAGCAGGTCTGGCAGCCACTCAGCAGGTCTGCCAGACCTGCTGAGTGACTCCAGCATTTCTTGTTTTTGTTCCCAGAGCAATACCCTGGGTCTCTGGGTTACTAGTCTAGTGACAATACTATTATGCCACTGCCTCCCCAGAAGTTCTGAATGGACTTGGCGTTGTAGAGTGAAATGAGTTGTTGAGCAAAGAAATAATGAAACAGAAAACTGGGCACCTCAGAAGCAGCTTTATCAATGGAGAGGATGCGGGAGTTTAACTTAGACCAGAGGAGTTACTGAAGCCTCTAGGGTGAAGTCATAAGACATATTGCAATAAAGCAATAAAGCAGTTCCGAAGAAGGGTCACTGACCCGAAACGTTAACTCTGCTTCTCTTTCCACAGCTGCTGCCAGACCTGCTGAGTGAATCCAGCATTTCTTGTTTTTGTTGCAATAAAGCTGTTGGTCAGGGTTTTGAGAGACATGAGGATTCTGTGTTCTTTGAAGAACTGAAATAAACAATATATTGTTCCATTGAAGGGCATGGAGGAGATCAGGATGTAGAGTTTCAATCATTGCAGTCAAGACGTGTTCTGAATGTAAAGTGGATAGGATTATATGATGAATGAATGAGGTCATTGCCATAAGGAGTGGGAGAGAGAACAATGCATCATTGAATTCCTGAGTTAATGGGAAAAGAATCAGAGGAAATGCTATAAGCTGCAGTAAAAGCATGGAAGAACTTGCATCTATGTTGTATCTTACCACATTGTCAGCATGTCCCAAAGCACTTCAACCAATTCATTACTTTTGAAGTTTAGTTACTGTTGTCATAAAGGCAAAAGAAGTGGACAATTTACACACAGCCAGATTCTGCGCGCAGAAAATCAGATGAATGGTCAGTTAATCTAATTTTGGTAGTGTTGGCTGTGGGAGAAATATTGTCCGGGGCACTAGGAAGACTCCCTGCTTACCTTCAGATTGTGCCGTTGGATCTTTTATGTCCACTTGAATAGTCTGGCAGGGCATTGGTTTAACCTCTTATCCAAAACACTGAAAGAACAGAGAGACCTGGTTTTACATACACGAATCTGTCAAACAGGAATGGAGAGCTTTTATGCAGGATCTGGAGCTGTGCTTCTTTCAATACAGCAGTTGCACTGGTCTATCACGAATGACAAGACACGCCCCTTCATCCAAAAATATGACTTTCAATGCATAATAATAATATTAGTATTTGCATAGCTCGCCTATGAATCGGGGGCTGTGAGTTCAAGTCCAACTCTAGAGACTTGAGCACAAAATTTAGGCTAACGCTGTAGTGCAGGACTGAGGGAGGGCTGCACTGTCAGAGGTGCTGTCAAAGGAAAAAATATATAGCCATGTAGGTAGCATTGGTGGGAGCTATATGCTGGGAACTTGTTTAGAGGTGAACCATTTGTCCTTGGAATTATCATACAATTCAACAAAATATTCAGGGTAGAATTCCCAAAGTGCATAACATAAGAAATAAATCCATGCTGAAAACAATACTGCCAATTAAGGAGTAGGTCAAAACCTTCAAGGTGTATTGTGAAAGTGAGGGGTAGTTTGAATATCAATAGCGGCAAGACAAGTTATCTTTCTTAGGCTGTTTACAAGCAAATTTCCAAGAGGGAAAGACAAACTGAGACAAAGAAAGATTGAAAGAAGTATAGACAACTAATATAATGGTAGAATATAACGAAGTAATAGAGGGAGGTTGTTTATCAAGATCATTAAGAACAAATTTAGAGGAGAAAAGTGGCGCAAAGAGCTTTTTTTCCCTTAGAGTTAACAACTCCATCAGGACAGAAGAGGGTGGAAATAAGATTCACCAAAATAACAGGAGACGGCATTGACATTTGGCAAATCTGTCTCTCATTACCACAATTAACACTGCAGTTCATTAACCAGATCAGTCAAAGGCTGCTTATAAACTAACTACTTTTGTGTATTAAAATGTTATTATTCTGAATAGGGTGGTGGTATCTGAACCATAGAATAGAACAACACAGAAGGAGACCATTCGGCCCATCGAGTTTATGCCAGCTCTTTCTAAGAGCAATCCAGTTAGTCCCACTACTCCTCACTTTCCTCATATCCCAACAATTCATTCCCCTTCAGGTATTTATCCAATTCCCTTTTGAAGGCTACTATTGAATCTGTTTCCACCACTTTATCAGGCAGTGCATTTCACTAACCACTTATTGTGTAGAAAAGTTTTTCTTCATGTCGCCTTCATTTCTTTTGTCAATCGCCTTAAATGCATGTGTTCTGGTTATCAATCCTTCAGTCATGGGAAGCAGTTTCTCTTTATTTACTCTATCTAAACACTTCATGATTTTGAAATCGCCTCTATGAAATCGCAACTCAGACTTCTCTGCTCTAAGGAGAACAACCCCAGCTTCTCCAGTCTGTCTAAGTAAGTGTATTCCCTCATCCCTGGAAACATTCTAGTAAATCTCCTCTGTACCCTCTCCAAAGCCTTCATGTCCTTCCTAAAGTGCGGTGTCCAGAATTGGATACAATACTTCATTTACGGCTGAAATAGTGTCGAGCATAACTTCCTGGCTTTTGTGATCTATGTCTCTATTTATAAAGCCCACGATCCCATATGCTTTATTCAACTGTTTTGTTAACCTGTCCTGCCACCTTCAAAAATTTGTGTACAAACACCCCCAGGTCTCTCTCTTTTTGCACCCCTTTAAAATTGTACCATTTAGCTTCTATTGGTTCCCCTCATTCTTCCTACCAAAATGTGTCACCTCACACTTTTCTGCATTGAATTGCATCTACCAAGTGTCCCTTCAGTCCACCAGCCTGCTTATAGCCTCTTGAAGTTTATTGCTGCCAACCTTACTGTTTACTACACTTACAAGTTTCGAGTCATCTACACATTTTTAACCCCACAATCCAAGCCATTAATGTATATCAAAAATAGCAGTGGTCCTGGTACTAATCCTTGGGAACTCTACTGTATACATCCTTCCAGTCTGAAAAACAACCATTCATCCCAAATCTGTTTTCTCTCCCTTAGCTAATTTTGTATTGATGCTGCTGATGTCCCTTTTATCCTATGGGTTTGAATTTTGCTAACTAGCTCATTATTTGATACTTTATCAAACATCATTTACCCTCTCTGTTACTCGTCAAAAAACTCAATCAAGCTAGTCAAACATGATTTGCCCTTTACAAATTTATGCTGGCTCTCCTTTATTAGTTCATGTTTGTCTAAGTAATTTTCTCCCAGATTATTATTTCTGGAAGCTTCCCCATCTCTGATGTTAAACTGACTCACCTGTAATTCCCAGAGTTGTCCTTCTCCCCCTTTTTGATCAAGTGTGTAACATTTGCAATCCTCCAGTCCTCGCACCAGCCTGTATCTAAGGAGAATCAAATGATTGGGATCAGCACCTTTGCAATTTCTATTCTACTTCCCTCATCAACCTAGGATGCATTCCATCCGATCAGGTGACTTATCCACTTTATCTTTGACAAAGTCCTCTGAATATACTCCAATGTCCTATCTGATTAACCTAACAAAGTTAAAAAACATAATGCACTTTGGTAGATAATGTGAATAATATCTATATGACACTCCTGGTTTTATGTTGGATTTTATGGGATGTACAGTACAAATAGAAGAATAGTGTACAAAAGTAAGAGAGTTATGATAAACCTTTTTAAATCACTGGTTAGGCCTCAGCTAGAGTATTGTGTCCAATTCTGGGCACCACACTTTAGCAAGGATGTCAATGCCTCAGATAGGGTGCAGAGGAGATTTACGAGACTGTTACCGAGGATGAGGGACTTCAGTTACGTGAATAGACTAGAAAAGTTGGTGTTGTTCTTCTTAAAGCAGGGGTGGTTAAAGAGGAGATTTAATAGAGATGTTCAAAATCATCAAAAGTTTTGATAGACTAAATAAGGAGAAGCTGTTTCAGTGGCAGAAGAGTCATTAACTAGGGAACACAGATTTAAGGTAATTGGCAAACAGCCAGAGGTGAGATGACATTTTTTTTTTGCACGGCAAGTCATTGTGAACTGGAATACACTACTCGAAAGGGCAGAAGATTCAATAGGAACTTGCAAAAGAGATTTGGATAAATACTTGAAGGGGAGAAAATTGCAGTGCCATGGGGAAAGAGCAGGGAAGTGGAACTAATTGGGTGGGTCAAATGGCCTCATTCTGTTGTGTAAAATTCTGAGATCTGCAGTCTTACATTCTGACAAAGTGAAACACAAAATAAGTTAAGTCAAGAAGAACTTCCTTCGTCTATTTTTCTGTTTTCACAATATTCCTGTTTTATTTTAAGGGAGAGGTATTCGAATCAAAGATATTCTGAAGGAAGATGAAATCCTGACCTCCTTTTTACTCAAAGAAGTTGAACTCTCAGACTCTGTTGTTTATCAGTTGATCAACGCCCAAGTGCGGCCTGAAGAGGTGAGTGTTACTTTGGCTATGTCCCTTGTGTGATGCCAGGAATGAGAAAAGGTGATTCTGCCCATCAAGCCCACTCTTTTCACCTTCTACAGACGATAACCTTAATCATGGACTCTATCAACTCGCCCAGCCCTGTGCTCCAGAATGTTGGTTCTCATTCAAAATGCACCCACTTGCACAGAGTTAAAATCAGGCCCCAATAACTCTGTTTTTCTCTCCACAGATGCTGCCTGACCTGCTGAATTTTTCCAGCATTTTCCTTTTTTATTCGAGCTCCAGAATGCCCAAGTGAATCAAATTATTACTATCTCATGGCTCACAGAATCATCTGATGTCCTAGATCCAGAATATTTGCATATATTCATTATTGAAACAGAAATTTGGTGTATGGGGGAGACAATTCATTGGCATGAGGGTTGATTCATCCATGTCCCAAGAACTCCCGCGCAAGTGTACTGAAATAAAAACAGAAAGTGCTGGAAATCCTCAACAGGTCTGGCAGCATCTGTGGAGACAGAAACAGAGTTAACGTTTCAGGTCTGTGACCTTTCATCAGGTGTACTGAGTTGGGTTGATACAGGGGAAAATCAGAGGAAGGCTCATCCTGGGCCATGTGCCTCCTAGTGGCTGGTGCAGAGTGAGCTAAGGAGTAACCTGACAGCAGGCTTTATTTGCAAATGTTGGAGCGACTGGGGAGGACTGAGAACTGGGGAGAAGATAGAGGGGTTTATAGAACAACAACAACCTGCAACCTCTATCCCTGAAAAGAACAAGGGCAGCAGATGCATGGGAACACCACCACCTGCTAGTTCCCCTCCAAGTCGCACACCATCCTGACTTGGAAATATATCGCTGTTCCTTCACTGTCGCTGGGTTAAAACTTACTCCTGGTGTACACCACATGGACTGCAGCGGTTCAAGAAGCTGGCTCACAACCACCTTCTCAAGGGCAATAGGGATGGGCAATAAATGCTGGCCTTGCCAGTGACGCCCACATCCCATGAACAAATAAGGAAAAAAAAACTTGCGTTTATATAGCACTTTTAACATAGAAAATTGTCCCAAGAAGTTTCACAGGAGCATTATCAAACAAACCAACATTAAAACAAAACAAAATTCTCTGCACAAAATTTCATCCTTCTATATAATTAAAAATCATAATCAAACCCTTTCTAATGAAAAAAAGCTTTAAATAAAAGTGTTTGAGAATCTGTTGGAACACATTTATTTGCAAGTGCAGTGCACACCCTTAACCAAAGGTTTTAGACACAGTGCAGCCCTTCACTCACTGCATGTCTGAGCGTTGAAGTAATTGCAATCTGCATCAGAATGTTCCCTTTGGTAATAGTGTGTGGCCTCAAATTCTTTAACAGATGGAATGCACTAGTGTGGGAAGCAGTACTGACTGACAGTGCCGGGAAAATAACAAAATTGGAACACAGCGCTAAAGAACCTTTTCATATGCAAATAATAAAATAATGAGAAAACATCCACGTATGCTGTGATTCAAAATTACCCAGACTTAACCACCTTAGCCTTTATTAGAAGCTTTGAGCTATAGAGCTCCTATAGAACTGTCAGCACATTTTTTGGCAGGGTTCTTTGACCAGTGTGTATTTCTGGGTGTTTGTGGTTATGACACATGGATAAGGCCCGAATAGTAATCTAGCAAACAAATAGTGCAATATCTTCACATCTCACACATAACTGCTGGAATGTCGAAGGACTTACAGAAGCTCGCAAAGGATTGACTTGTGGCTTTTCTGTTGGAATCAATTTTTAGATTTGTTTTCAGACATAAAGCGAGTTATTTACTATGTGATTAAATTAAAAGAGTTTCAGTTTGATTTAGAGTGTACAAATAGACTGTGGAGTTAATGTGCCCTGTGAAGCAACTGAAGTCAAGGGTCATAATGTATTTATAATATATTCTGCGATTGAAGCAGACCTGTTGCCTTTGCCTAAAGAGCAGTGTAAAGCTGCTGTTGTGGGCTATCATTGCTGTAAGTGAGATCATTTGGACAAAGTGGTCTCACTTTACACCAAAAGCAGTGCCATCTCAGGTGGACATTAAAGATTTCATTGAAGTATTTGAAGAGGAGCAGGAGTGTTGTTCCCGTGTTGTGGCCAGCATTTATTCCTCAACCAACATTACTTAAAAAAAACACATTGCCTGATCATTTATCTCATTGTTGTTTGCGGGAGCTTGCTGTGCACAAATTAACTGCAACGTTTCCCTATACTACCACAGTGACTAC
The DNA here is from genome assembly GCF_036365525.1 of Heterodontus francisci. Taxonomy (NCBI): domain Eukaryota; kingdom Metazoa; phylum Chordata; class Chondrichthyes; order Heterodontiformes; family Heterodontidae; genus Heterodontus; species Heterodontus francisci. The sequence continues at coordinate 24,902,679 of NC_090378.1, read as the reverse complement.
ACTTCAAGAATATTTTGTTGGCTGTAAGGTGCTTCCTGAGGTCATGAAAGATGCGAGACAAATGTACTTTCTTTTCTTTTTCTTTCTTTTTCTTTTCTTCTCCCCCTCAACTTTATCAGAGTAACGCCTCATCCCCAACTGCCAGGGAGCCTAAATGATCATAACAGTGTCAGACCACATGAGGCTGGGGATAGTGGGGTGGGATCGTCTCCTGTACAATTTGATCACCTATATATCCTCCTCCCACTAGACCATCAGGGATGAAATGTTACACTAACCTAAACTTTAATTACAATTTGAAATACAACACCTACCTTTGGTACTGTGTCTCCAGTCCCATATGTGTGCAGCTAAAGGCTGATATTTGAATTTTTTTTTAATTCATTCATAGGATGTGGGCAACGCTGGCCAGGCCAGCATTTATTGCCCATCCCTAACTGCCCTTGAGAAGGTGGTGGTGAGCTGCCTTCTTGAACCGCTGCAGTCCATATGGGGTAGGTATACCCACAGCGCTGTTAGGAAGGGGGTTCCAGGATTTTGACCCAGCGACAGTGAAGGAACGGTGATATAGTTCCAAGTCAGGATGGTGTGTGACTTGGAGGGGAACATGCAGGTGGTGGTGTTCCCATGTATTTGCTGCCCTTGTCCTTCTAGTTGGTAGAGGTCGCGGGTTTGGAAGGTGCTGTCTAAGGAGCCTTGGTGCATTGCTGCAGTACATCTTGTAGATGGTACACACTGCTGCCACTGTGCGTCGATGGTGGAGGGAGTGAATGTTTGTAGATGGGGTGCCAATCAAGCTGCTTTGTCCTGGATGGTGTCGAGCTACTTGAGTGTTGTTGGAGCTGCACCCATCCAGGCAAGTGGAGAGTATTCCATCACACTCCTGACTTGTGCCTTGTAGATGGTGGACAGGCTTTGAGGAGTCAGGAGGTGAGTTACTCACCTCAGGATTCCTAGCCTCTGACCTGCTCTTGTAGCCACGGTATTTATATGGCTACTCCAGTTCAGTTTCTGGTCAATGGTAGCCCCTAGGATGTTGATAGTGGGGGATTCAGCGATGGTAATGCTGTTGAATGTCAAGGGGAGATGGTTAGATTTTCTTTTGTTGGAGATGGTCATTGCCTGGCACTTGTGTGGTGCGAATGTTACTTGCCACTTCTCAGCCCAAGCCTGGATATTGTCCAGGTCTTGCTGAATTTCTATACGGACTGCTTCAGTATCTGAGGAGTCACGAATGGTGTTGAACATTGTGCAATCATCAGCGAACATCCCTTCCGACCTTATGATTGAAGGAAGGTCATTGATGAAGCAGCTGAAGATGGTTGGGCCCAGAACACTACTCTGAGGAACTCCTGTAGTGATGTTTTGGAGCTCAGATGATTGACCTCCAACAACCACAACCATCTTCCTTTGTGCTAGGTATGGCTTCAGCCAGCGGAGGGTTTTCCCCCTGATTCCCATTGACCTCAGTTTTGCTAGGGCTCCTTGATGCCATACTCGGTTAAATGCTGCCTTGATGTCAAGGGCAGTCACTCTCCCCTCACCTCTTGAGTTCAGCTCTTTTGTCCATGTTTGAACCAAGGCTGTAATGAGGTCAGGAGCTGAGTGGCCCTGTCGGAACCCAAACTGAGCTTCATTGAGCATCATTTTCAAGAACATATCTGTGTTCCTGATTGGTGCGCAGTAGAACTTAGAATTATAGAATCATAGAATGATATAGCACAGAAGGAGGCCATTCAGCCCTTTGTGCCTGTATCAGCTCTTTGGTAAGGCTATCCAATTAGTCCCACTCACTCCCCTGCCCTTTCCCCATAGCTCTATATCTCCAATTCCCTTTTGAAAATGACCATTGAATCTGTTTCCACTGCCCTTTCAGAAAGTGTATTCCAGATTATAGCAACACTATGTAAAAAAAAAGTTTCCTCATGTCACTTCCGGTTCTTTTAGCAATCACCTTAAATCTGTATTACTGACCCTTCTGCCACTGGAAATAGTTTCTCCTTATCAATATCATTCAGGATATTGATTACCTTTGTCAAAGCTCCTCTTAACCTTCTTATGAAGAACAATCAGCTTCTCTAGTCTCTTCGCTTAACGGAAATCCCTCATCCTTGGTCTCATTCTAATAAATCTCTTCTGCATCCTCTCTAAGACTTTAACATCCTTCCTCAACTATGGTGCTCAGAAATGAACATAATACCTCAGCTCAGGCCTAACTCGTGTTTTATAAAAGGTTAGCAAACTTCCTTGCTTCTGCACTTTATGCCTCTATTAATAAAGTCAAGGAACCCTCGGCAGCCTTCTCAAATTGTCCTGCCACCTTCAAAGATTTGTGTGTATACACCCCCAGGTATCTCTGCTTCTGCACCCGCTTTAAAATAGAAAGAAACAGCTGCATTTATATAGCACCTTTAATGACCACAGGATAGGATGATGCATAGGAAACAGGAGCAGAAGTAGACCATTCGGCTCCTCAAGCCTGCTTCGCCATTCAACTAGATCATGGCTGATCTTCTATTTCGATGCCATTTTCCTGCATTACCCCCATATCCCTTGATATCTTTAATATCGAGAAATCTATCGATCTCTGTCTTGAATATACTGAATGACTGAGCCTCCACAGCACTCTGGGATAGAAAATTCCAAAGATTCACCAAAGGCAAATGGTAAGTTGGCCTTCATAGCGAGAGGATTCGAGTACAGAAGCAGGGATGTCTTGCTGCAATTATACAGGGCCTTGGTGAGGCCACATCTGGAATATTATATGCAGTTTTGGTCTCCTTATCTAAGGAAGGATGTTCCTGCTATAGAGGGAGTGCAGCAAAGGTTTACCAGACTGATTCCTGGGATAGCGGGACTGACCTATGAGGAGAGATTGAGTCGGTTAGGATTATATTTGCTGGAGTTCAGGAGAGTGAGGGGAGATCTCATAGAAACCTATAAAATTCTAACAGGACTTGACAGGGTAGATGCAGGAAGGAGGATCCCGATGGTGGAGGAGTCCAGAACCAGGGGTCATAGTCTAAGGATACGGGGTAAACCTTTCAGGACTGACTGAGATGAGGAGAAATTACTTCACCCAGAGAGTGGTGAGCCTGTGGAATTCGCTACCACAGAAAGCAGTTGAGGCCAAAACATTGCATGTTTTCAAGAAGGAGTTAGATATAGCTCTTGGGGCTAAAGGGATCAAAGGGTGTTGGGCAAAAGTGGGAACAGGCTTCTGAGTTGGATGATCAGCCATGATCATAATGAATGGTGGAGCAGGCTCGAAGGCCCGAATAGCCTACTCCTGCTCCTATTTTCTACGTTTCTCTGTTTCTCTGAGTGAAGACATTTCTCCTCAACTCAGTCCTAGATGGCCTACCTCTTATTCTGAGACTGTGTCCCCTGGTTCTAGATCGCCCAGGCAGGGAAAACATCAATTCCTGCATCTACCCTGTCAAGCCTTCTAAGAATTATCTATGCTTCAATGAGATCACCTCTGATTCTTCTAAACTCTAGAGAATATAGGCCCCGTCTCCTCAATCTCTCGTCATAGGACAATCCCACCATCCCAGGAATCAGTCTGGTGAACCTTCATTGCACTCCCTCCAAGGCAAGTATATCTTTTTTTAGGTAAGGAGACCAAAACTGTGCACAATACTCCAGGTGCAGTCTCACCAAGGCTCTATACAATTGCAGCAAGACTTCTTTACCCCTGTACTCAAATCCTCTTGCAATAAAGGCCATTTGCCTTCCAAATTGCTTGCTGCACCTGCAAGTTAGTTTTCAGTGACTTATGAACAAGAACACCCAGGTTCCTTTGAATATCAACACTTCCCAATCTCTCACCATTTAAGAAATACTTCGCCTTTCTGTTTTTCCTATCAATGTCCCAAAGTGCTTTACAGCCAATGAAGTGCTTTTTAAGTGGAGTTACTGTTGTAATGTAGGAAATTGTACCATTTAGTTTCTATTGCCTCTCCTTATTCTTTCTACCAAAATGTATCACATCACAATTCTGTTGTTAAATTTCACCCACCATGCATTCCCCTGTCTATGTTTGCCTGAAGACTGTTGGTATCCTTTTCATTGTTTACTACATTTCACCATCATTTACTACATTTTCGAGTTTCTTCAATTCTTTCAGTATTCCCAGCATCAGATTCTATTGTGAAAGGCGCTACCCTTTTCTTTTTACCTTGTCCTTATCCTCTAATATAAAACAATTGTAGAGATTCAGCCCACACTCGGATTATAGTTTCAGTCTGACCCTCATCCCCAATTGTAGCAATTTGACAGATTCCTAGGTTCAAATAATTCATCCAAAACAGTCCTGATTCTATCAAATGATCAAATATCAATATATAACAATGTAGCTGAATAATTATAGGAAGAGTGAAGATTTTTAAATTAGATTCTTCAAATCAAGTAGACCCATGAATATTTTAAAGTAGAATGGTACTGCAGTCATTTAAAAAAAAAGTTAATCTGTAAGGTATGAAAAGTTATTTTTTTAAACATTTAATCGAAGTGAAACTTGAAATCCAGTGTCTGGTATCACATTTTTTTCAACCTTTAATGTACTTTTACAAATTTTATGAATAAGGTACATAGTCCAAATTTGACATTACATAAAGTGCAATGCAAATCAGTTTCTTTCAATAGAGTACATGAGATGCTTCACTACACTTGCCATTGCAGGTTACATTTATAATGTACATTTACATTTCATGTCAAACATTCTCTGGTGCAAACAGCCCAAGGAGTTTTACGCTATAGCAGGTCATTTTGGAGTGCTTAGGAGGCCAACAGTGAAGCCTGCCTGAGGACTTTATTATAACATTACTGTGCTGTTGGCGGGGTACCTTGGAAAAACAGGGAGGTAACCACATAACCCACAGCTCCCTTTAGGTGGGTGTGTGTTCCATAGCAGCTGTTTCACTGAACAGAACCCTCCCACAGGAGCTGCAGTTCTGATCATCTGCTTTCAGTTGGGAGGGATGGGGGGGAATGTTTTCCAATGAGGCAAAGAAATAATAAAAGCAAGAAAGATTCAAAACAAAGTAAGTTGGATACATTTCAATTGATAAAATCATAGCTCTTAACATCTTGTCCTTTTAACATCTTGAAATATTTGACCAGTCTGTTGAAGACGTTCAGATAATTAATCTTTAGACACATCAGTAATCCAATTACCCAGACAATGAGCTATAATCAGTCCTAAAATATTTATTGAATTTTAGATATCAGCAAATGCACAGCGGGACAGTTATGTGCTTTCATTAGGTTAACCACATTCTGTGTCTTCAATGTTGTTGAAGGATGATACTTTGATAATATTTGCAAAGTTGACCTTGATTCTCTGACTAAACAAATCGCATCAACAAGCTTCTGATGTCAGTTGCTTGGTTACCAAGCATTTGTCAGCTGGGTAGGAATTGTGAGCTTGGTAAATTTCCTTAGTTGCTTTTGTCCAAAGCAAGCAACTGTGTGAGAGATGTACAATTTATTTGATTACAATCAATGGAAAATGCTATCGATGAGATTGTGACAATGTGTCAGAGTGAGGTACAACACTGGAGTAGTTAGGTTTGAATTTGTGATCCCAATTTGAATGTTCTTAACAGGTTTAGTTTAGTTTAGTTTAGAGATACAGCACTGAAACAGGCCCTTCGGCCCACCGAGTCTGTGCCGACCGTCAACCACCAACTTATACTAATCCTACACTAATCCCATATTCCTACCACATCCCCAACTGTCCCTATATTTCCCTACCACTTACCTATACTAGGGACAATTTGTAATGGCCAATTTACCTACCAACCTGCAAGTCTTTTGGCTGTGGGAGGAAACCGGAGCACCCGGAGAAAACCCACGCAGACACAGGGAGAACTTGCAAACTCCAGGTGTTGAGGGATGTATCAGAAGGTTAGCAATACTTTTATATGGATTACAAAAAAAAACTTGATGGAACTATGTAGTGAGTTTCTGTTCATCTTCTCATACTTTTTCTCTTCCCCATCCACTCCTGTTTAGCTCATGATAAATATACTGCACGGAACATCTTACATGGGAGAGATGGTGCATCCTTGCATAAGGGCTGCTTTATCACTGACTAGAATTATATCTCCTCATTGCTCTCCACATCATTCTGGGCTGTAACATTATGAAGAAACTTGAATGAATTTGTTTAGAGAAGGTTGTTGCATCAAAGCACATGTCAACAATCGCTTGCATTTATATGCTAGTAAAACTATAGTAGTTTAGTTTAGTTTAGAGATACAGCACTGAAATAACCCTTCGGCCCACCGACTCTGTGCTGACCATCAACGACCCATTTATACTAATCCTACACTAATTCCATATTCCTACCACATCCCCACCTGTCCCTATATTTCCCTACCACCTACCTATACTAGGGGCAATTTATAATGGCCAATTAACCTATCAACCCGCACAGACACAGGGAGAACTTGCAAACTCCACACAGGCAGTACCCAGAATTGAACCCGGGTCGCTGGAGCTGTGAGGCTGCGGTGCTAACCACTGTGCCATTGTGCCGCCCTTATGTAATAAAACGTCCCAAGGCGCTTGGCAGGAAAATTTTCAGACAAAATTTGACATTAAGCCACACAAAGAAATATGATAGTCAAAAGCTTGGTCGAAGAGGTCGGTTTTAAGGAGCAAATTAAAGAAGGAAAGAGAGGTAGGAAGGTGGAGAGGTTGAAGGAGGAAATCCCAGAGTTTAGGGCCTAGCTGGTGAAGGCAACGGTGAAACAACGAAAATCGGGCAGGAACAAAACACCGGAATTAGAGGAGCGCAAAGATCTGGGAGATTATTAGGGCTGGATGTGGGAACAGAGATAGGGAAGGGTGAGGCCATGGACGGATTTGGACACTAGAATGCGAATTTCAAAATTGAGAGGTTTCCAAACTAATGTAGGTCAGTGAGCACAGGTTAATGGCGGAACAGGTCTTGTTGCAGGCAGTGGAGTTTGAGCTCAGCTTTACTGAAAGTGGAAAGTAGGAGGCCACCTGAGAGAGCAGAGTCTCTATTTGTACCTAAGAACTAGTGAAACTCAAACTGTAAAATCTGAACACTTTATAAAACAAGTATTTCGGCCTTGATACCCCCAAATCTACAGCATTTGAACTTTCAGAACACTTGACCATCTTCCACTCCCAAAATATGTAGCACCTTCTCTTATATAGCATATGTAAAAATGCTTTTAACTGCTTTTTCTGTATCTAGGCCTGAAGACGAAAGCACACTTGTAATTGTTTTCTTATGAAGAATGAATTTTATGAAATACTCGGAAATTGTCAGCTAAATGTAGCACTGCTTGTAAATATTCTTGTTCTGCTTTACTTCCAGTTTGCTTATGGAATTCCAGATATAGCCCTGAAGGACATAGCCTGTAGCCAGGTCCTCCTGGACCGCTTCCTCATCTTCTTGAGTCGCCGAGGACTGCGTACCGTTTTGAACGGAATGTGTGTCCTCTCCCAGCAACGGCTGCAGAGAGTGGAAGATGTTCTTTATGCAAACGTGGACTTCTTTAAACTCTTCGAAGCAGTAGGTCCATTATTTTCGCCATTTATTATAGCTGGAAAATACCTAACGTCCAACTAAATATCTTCATTACATGTACTTTTGACTTGTATAAGCTCTCTGTATCGATGACCATGATGAAATAGCACTGTGAGAAATTGCCTGACTGAATACCTGCTTTCATTCTTACCTGAATCTCAAGGTGGAATTATTACTTTTAATTCACTCCCTAGTGTTGATTATTTTCAATAATGTTTATTTTCTGAACACCTTAGAATTGGATATAATCCAGTTAGTAACAGGAAGACAAATGCAGTGTAAAGATGCCAGATGGCTAATATAGGATCTAATAATGTTTCTCCTTCCCAGTGTCCACAACAGTTTTGACGCAGCATCAATTAAAAATCAATGTAAAAATGTATTTTATGAAATCACACAAAAATGAATATTAGGAGGGGTGATCTTAAAGGAGAAGAGGTGAAGGAATTTAGGGAGTGAATTCCAGAGTACGCAGCCTAGTTATTGAAGGCCTGTGTCACTGGGATGAAGGGAGGGTGGAATGCACAAGAGGCCAGATTTGGAGTAATGGAGAGTTCTGGAGGTGGAGTGGGGGTGGGTGGGGGTGATGGGGGTTAGTTGTAGGGCTGGAGGAGCTTATAGAATTAGGGTGAGGCTGAACCAGACTGTTTGCAACCTCAGTGTCCTATCTGACCCTGAGCTGAGCTTCTGACGCAAAACTAAAGTATACAAACATGCTGTGTCTTCTTTTCAGCTTCCAGGAGTGCTAAACCGTCATTCAGATGGAATAGATCTGCATTTGTGGGTGAGAATTATGAATGATGCATCACCCATATTAGAAGAGGTAAGGAAATTAAAATACATTCCATACATGTGTTTAAGGGTACCCGTGTAAAGGTCTCTCATGATATCATTGACAATGGAATGGTTCTATAAACTCCAAATTCCCTTCACCCAACCCCATGACCTTTCTGAGTTAGATTCGCGGGTTAATTTGTATCGAATTACGTGTGATGAATCCACACCCACTTGAAACTGAGTTAAAACTGAAAACATTAATTTCACATAGGAAGTTACATAGGCTTTATATTAGATTAATTTTCCTTACAGCAATACAATTCCTGTTGATGGACCATATGGAATTTCCTGTGCTGCAAGTAACAATCTGATCCAATCCATTGCTCATAAGATCTCCTTAGGCAATCAAAACTAATCAAGGAGATCATGTTATGGTTACCAAGTCTGGTTGGGTGTGTTCCAGCTTCTTTCTCCATCTGCACCCTCCCCTCCCCCACCACACCATGCTTCAGCTATTGGTTGTCTAATCCATGCATTCTTGCAAATCACCAGCCTGGATTTTACATTGCCGCTGCCAAAATCAGCGACGGCTGTAAACTATCGTCGTGGAGCTGCCACGATATTTAACGCGGCGGCTCATTTAAATGGCGGCGCGGACGGCCCCCCCTCTCCCCCGATGATGTGGAGGGGATGGGCCCTCCATCCCCAGCAACAGCGTCTGGCGCCACTGCGCAGGTGCCGACGCCAGTTTTAAAGGATTACCAGCTGTTACAATTACGTTTAAATATTTAAAGGAACAGGCATTTTAGATTTAATTTTAAAAATTAAAGAAATGTTTCTATCCCCTCTCCCACCGCACCCCCAATATCCATTTAGTTCATTCCTTGTCCTCTCACCCTCCCCCCCCCAAAATACTTACCTTGTGTACCTGACCTTCCCCCCACAAAGTTCTTTAACTTTTAACTTCAACCCCTTCCCACCATCCCCTTCACCAATCAGAATAGTTTGACCACATTTCCCCCCCCCCACTCCGGCCCTGAAATATTTACCTGCTCCCCCCTCACCACCAGTGTCCCGCATCAGATCTCCGACTGGAGATCCGAAGGCGCGGAAGTGCTGGCTGCCACCACCAATATGGCACCGGAGCGGATGGCGGGAACGGGTAAGTATTTAATTCATTCATTTACATTTTTTTGACTATATTAGTTTGGCTCCCATTGCTGAGCAGTGGGGAGGGGGGGTGCCACCATAAGGCCTCACCACCCCCGGCAATATCGGGCTGGGTCTTCCCAACATCGAGGCCTGTGGCGGGCCTGTCCCAGCGACATTTTCCAGCCCCACCCCGCCACAACCCCTGACGTCAGGGGGAGGAGGGGGCAGCTGTAAAATCCAGCCCACCATCTTCCCACACCAATTGGAAAGCAACCAAACTCTTCATTGCCTGATTGGATGATTCTTGACTGTCTGTCAAAGAGCCTTTCTATCCACCTGTAATATTTTTTATAATTAATAATCAAATGTGTTCCAAAAAAAAATTCTTAATACCTATGATCTGTCTCCCAGGTTGCTTGCAGCAGTGTCCTGGAGATTAATCTTTAATTCCTGCAGATTCCAGGACAATCTTTGTCCTGGACTTCCCCATCAGAGGAAATGGTTTCTCTCTATGTGTCCTATTGAATCCTTTAAGCACCTTAAACCGAATACAGTATTTGTCAGAACCCATTGCCAACATGTGTTTGGATTCTGCAGACTATTGGCAATAGAAGTGAAAAGCCGCATCATCTCATGCTATCATTTTCTCTCGCTCTCTTTCATGAATGATCGCCCTTCCAAAACATTAACTCCTCAGTTCTCTTTCAGGCGTTGATCCGCTTCGTGTTCTCAGGATTTTCTACTTTTATTTTAGGGTTCGAGCATTCAGAAGTTTCTTTTTTCATTGCTGCATTTATATAATTATTCAAAGCATGTGTGAAGGTGATGAGTATATGACTTTTTTCTAATTGCTGTCCATCCAGTTTGTCGCAAAGGACAGTGTTCAAGATCTGCTCCAAGTGGTTTACCCACTCTTTACTGAAGGTGGCCCGGCTTCATTCAGTCAGCTGACTGAATTGTTGTCAAATCTAATCTGTGGCTATCCTGAAAAAGGAGGCTCCCGGGTCTTCTCTTTCAACTGGTATGAAGATAACAATTACAAGACTTTCCTGGGAATTAACAATACAAAGAAAGAGTCAAAGTATGCATACGATTACACAACCAGTAAGTATTTTCTGTAAAGCTTGACATTTTCTCCAGAAATTTTAGATTGGGATAAGCATTTGACATTGAATTCTGAAGAACCAAAATGTGAACCTTTTGAATTTGAGGTTCAAATTTTACTGGGCTGGAGTGTCCATTGGCACATTGATTCAGGCATGTAGACTCATTGGACCGCCCTGGCCACTGGACAACTAGAGAATGGAAAACTCCATTTTCCCTATCCCACACAGCTGCAATTACCAAAGAAAATGGATACACACATACCCACCAATCATTAAGGTCTGAACGTACAGCCCTCACATCAGACACTGCCAGTCTCTGGCACACACCATGTAAAACCTTCGGTACAGTGGGAAATAGATCTTCTATATTGTATATTGTGGTGAATAACTTAGTTGGTGAATTCACCCCACAGTGTGTAACTGAACTATACAGGTGAGCAAAAGTGGCAGGTGTGCTTCCCAAGTCTGTACTGAGTTGACTGACTTTAAATGGGGATCAGGAGGGGCTCAATAGCCAGTTCCAATGATCCTGTGCAAGAGAAGGGAAATATCAGTTGGATTTAACTGCTCCAATTCAGTGGCTCCGATTGGGCACGTAGATATCGGGTTACGACACGACAGAGCTCAGCTGTGATTTTTGGGCCTCTCCTCCTCCCCAGCTTCCGATCTTGTATTCCATATGAAAAATAGACATGTTGCTGAATTACTGGAGAGTGACCATTGCCTAGGGAACTCAAAGCTTAATATTTGTCATCACCTTTGGAGAGAAGATTCAAGTATATTGATGGTGGCGGAATGGAAGTCAAATAAATATAGTGAATATATATAGACAGGATTTTGTATGATTATGGTCAACTTTATTAGAACTGGGTAACAGTCTGTGATGGTGCAAATACTAATGTTTGGTAAATGCTCACTGTAGCTCCCTTCTGTAATGCACTTAATCAAAACATGGAGTCCAACCCTGCAACCAAGATAGTCTGGAATGTACTGAAACCACTACTGATGGGAAAGATCTTGTATGCCCCAGATTCCCCAGCAACACGGCAGCTGATAAAAAATGTAAGAGTACATGATTTTTACTTTAATTTGATGATTAATTTTAGAAGTTTAGGTGATTGCATACTTGTCATCTCAATAATATTATGCAATTGTGAAATCTGAATCTCTTCAAAGGAACGTATTCGTTTAATACACAAGCCGGAATTTAACGTGGAGGCAGTGGCCTCACCTACCGGCTGGAAATCTGGGAGTGAGCCCGCCTCTGCCAGCCTGGAAGCCACACTGCTGGGTGGGTGGTCGAACAATAGGGCGGGGGTGTTTCAGTGGGCCAGCCCTGGCTGCTAGGGGGGGCCTCTCCATGGGGTACAGGGTGCACAATCAGGAGTGCACTGCCCAGCCCGCAAGGAGGCTGCCAGGTCTGACTGGACAGCCTCCTCAGGTGCTGACGTGCCCATCCGCCGCTGCTAAAATACCAGCGGTGGCGGAAAGAGACCCTTAAGTGGTCGTTAATTGGCCACTTGAAGACCTCAATTGGCCTAAGGACGGGCAGGCCGCCTGCCACGTTCTCCGCTGCTGGTAGGATAGCAGTGGGGGCGGGCAAGCGATGGGCATGGCACCCCTGCCATCCTACGCCATTTTTCTCCCCCTCCCTTCCTCTTAGCCCACACCCGGGGCTGGGGGGGTGGGGGGGTGGCGGGGAGTAAAATTCTGGCCATAATGTCAATAATGGGCAAAAGTAATTGTGTGAATTTTAATACTGTGTACAAATGCAGGAATTGGAGGGAGGTGTTTTACATTGTCCTGATAGTGTGGATGCAAACTTTGGATAAACTAGAATGTAAATTGGCAATAATATTTTTACCTGTACTGTTCCAGTGACTTGATGATAGGAAAGTCCACTGAAAGCAGAGACTTAACTTTAACAAAACTTTGAAAAGATGTTGTCCTTACTCAGACAGGGAGAAACTGGCAAGTAGTGGAGCACACTCAATGATCTCAGATTTCCAGTCTGGCATGTGGTGGATCTTTCTAAACAGGCCAGGCTGCCCTGCACTGAGTTTTAAAGTGCAGTACTTAGTCAGAACGTTTTAAAAATATTATCAGATACAGATTCATGCATCGGTTTTACTGCACTTTGAAAAGTCCCTTCTTCATCTGGTCAATTTTGAATATGCCAATTTATTTTACTAACTCCATTTTTTCACACAAGCCCATATACAACTTTTAGCATTGATCACCTGAGATAAAAGCAGCTCAGATGAATGATCAGCATGTGTTGTTCAGAAGGAGGATTTGTTCAGGTCTATATTACAGACATATGGCTGTGAAATAGTTAAATGCAACACACAATGATATGAGTTGATGGAATTTTCTTCACAGGCTAATGTCACTTTCGAGGAGCTACACAGACTTAAGTGGATTGGAAAGGTCTGGGAGGAGGTAAAGCCTCAGCTATGGAACTTCTTCCAAAACAGCGTACAAATGAATATAATACGAGTAAGTGTTGGCCACCAGGACAGGTGAGCAATGTGTTTCCTCAGCTGCCAAACAGCCATCTCTCAGCTCTTTAACTTTTGTCACCATGTTTATCTTGAATAGTTAGTTGTCTGTGATAACAGCAGATTAAAGATGTGAAACATTTTTCTACTTCCATTTGTTTTCTCTATCTGGTCTTGATGTCTTGTTTTCTCTCTCTCAGTTTGTACTTTGCATGTCCTTGTCATGTCAATTATATTCATAAATACCAGCAGGTGAGACTCCCTAGATGGCTACTTTAAGATTAAATTGTCTATATAGAATGCAAAATTTCTAAAATGCATAATGGTTCTATAATACTTCTTAATGGCCATCTTGCTAAATGTGGGTTGACGCTAAAGAGGTTTAATTACATATGTATTAGGGTGTTATGTGAAATGAGTTTGAGCAACCTTAATCTACTTCCTGGAGGACACATGCCTACAGCACAAAATTGTCCTTAACTTGGCATCAATTGACAGTCTGAAACTGAGGTGCCATAGAATAGTTAGTGTGAGAAGTGGGGAAATGTTGAACCATTGAAGTAAGGGGTCCTTTTCTGATCTTGTGGCTATGGCACATTATTGGGATAGGGTAGAGAGGGCTTTGTTCTCCACATAACCATGCTATACCTAGCATGGGAATGCTCAAAGGTAATCCAAATGGGAAATATTCCATTTCCCAGCATCAACATGGGCTTTCATGGTCACAATATTCACAACACAAATTTTAAAAATGAACGCTTAATTTTTTTGATACATTTATTGCTCTTTATTTCACACAGGATTCAATAAAAAACCCCACAGTATCATATTTCATAAACAGGCAACTGGAGGACATAGACTTGACAGCTAATGACATCCTAAACTTCCTACACAACAGACAATCCATTGAGCGTGCAGAAGGGATGCCAAACTTTGACTGGCAAAATATTTTTAATGTAACAGACCAGCTCCTAAACTTATTCAATAATTACATGGAGGTAAGAAAATAGCAGAATTTAATTGGGACAGAATTGGTTTGCAAAGGTTAACTGTTTTATGTTACTTTTATTGTATCTATTTGATGGACAGAGCCAGTAGAGAACTACTTTTTGACAAAGAAACGTCTCAGCTTTTCACAACATGAACCTTTTTTAAAAATGTATTCACTCATGGGATGTGAGCATCACTGGCAAGGCCAGCATTTGTTGTCCATCCCTAACAGCCCTTGGGAAGTTGGTGGTGAACCACTGCAGTCCATGTGAAGGATTCTCCCAGAGTGCTGTTAGCGAGGGAGTTCCAGGATTTTGACCCAGAGCCAATGAAGGGAGAGCAATATGTTTTGAAGTCAGGATGGTGTGTGGTGGTGGTGTTCCCATTCACCTGCTGTTCTTCTCTCCTGGCTGGCTTTTCATCCTCCACCCTCCATCAACAAACTCATCCAAATCTCTGCTGTTCATACTCAGACCAAGTTCCATTCACCCATCACTCTTGTGCTCGTTACCCCTTGGATCCCGGTCCACAATGCCTCAATTTTAAAATTCTCATCTTCATGTTCAAATCCTCTGTAATTGCCTTCAACCCTACAGCTCTCTGAGAACTCAGCGTTCCTCAAGGTCTGAAGTCTTGTGAATACCCAACTTCCTTTTCTCCACCACTGGCAGCCATGCCCTTAATTGTCTAGGTCCTAAGCTTTGGAATTTCCTTGCCAAACCCTTTTCCCTTACGTCTGCTCTAGCATCCTTTAAGATGTTACTTTAAACCCACCATTTTGACTAAGCATGTGGTTACGTGTCCAGGGACAGAATTTTCTCTCTCGGGGCAGGAAACAGAGGTTGGGATTGTTTTCGGGTGCCGAACCCGCCCGCAGGGGAAAACAGTCACTCATTTTGAATTTTCATGGGGGCGGCCTCTTAATTGGCCTGGAGACGGGCTTGCCATCCTTTTCTGGGCTCTTGGAGCTGGAGGGCCAATCAGAGGCTTTCCAGCTTGAAAGGAACAGCAGGCTGCAATAGAGGGTAAGTAAAAGAGAGGGTGCTTCAAGATGGAGGCACCCTCTCTCCGACTTTCTTCAACCTTAAATTAAAAATGGATCTTTTAGCCAGGCCACCACATTGGTCCTGCACCAAGGCAGGCATGGAGGGCATGTAGGCCTGCCTGGAGCGCTGGCCCCCGGTCTGCTGCTGGGAGATTGCCTCCAGACCCTAAACTGACCCCTGCTGTTAAGGAGCCATGACGGCTACCCACCACTTGCAGGCGGGTAGCCCTGCCGCTGCTCCCCACCTCCCCACTGCACCCACCCACCCATTCTTCTTCCACAAAAATGGCCCGGAGGCTGGATGGAACTGGGGAACTGGCATGCTGACTGGCAGGACTATTTTTAGCTCCCCCCACACCACACCCTCCATTGCCAGCCCCGGCAGGAGCTCAAAATTCAGCCTGTAATGTCACCTTCTTTGACTGAATGTCAAATTTTGTCTGATTGTGCTCCCGTGAAGTGCCTTGGGAAATTTTGCTATGTTAAAGCTGCTATATAAATGTAAGTTGTTATTGTACCCATTTGTTTTGTTCCTCTTCAGAAATCCTCATCTCCTGGTTCATTTCACCTGAGGACCAACATTTTTTGGTTGAGAAGCTGGAGTTTCAGTGGAATGCTGAGTCTCTTGTTGCATTGGGCTCCATCGTTGCAGCTCTCAATTTCTTGTGGTGTCCTTTTTAATATTAATAAGACCAAACAAATTGTGCCAACAGGTATCAGTTTGAAAATTGAGAATTAAACCAGGTCTTTAAATAGTCTTGATTTAACTTCATTCCCTGGCAACTATATTTGTTTCAGTGACCATCCAATCAGTAGATAAGGTGTCTTGACATTGTCACAACGGTTTGACATGAGCGATTAAAAGCCTTATCAAGACTTTGAGGTAAAGTAATTGAGGGTTAATGTCTCCTAATAGCTCACTCAGAAAAACAAGATCAAAGTTGTTAACCTAACTTCCAATTTGCAACACTAAGTGAAATTCACCCATATTATTCTGGCTCTCTTCCTATACTTTTGTCAAGATAACTATTCATTTTCTCTCTAATGCTTTAACTTTTGGAAAATGTACCTGGAGAAGCTCCTCATTAATTAGTTTTTTCAAAGATCCTAAGATAGCTATGGGTGAGAAAGGCCATTCAGATCATATTAGTTCATTCATCTGAAACCTACAGTTGCTGTGGAATCCAACTGTTCCTTAAAAGATTCCAAGATTATGGCCTCTGCTCCTCTGTACGAAAGTGAAACTCCATTGGTTGTCACTTTTTGCAGGCGGAATTTTCTGATGTCAATCCTACATTGGTCTTTCGCCAGTTTGAAACCTGTGTCCCTTTGTCCGACAGTCAAAGTTCAATTTTAAACAGTTTTCTGGATTGTGGTTTGTTATTTTATCTCTTTACCTCATTTTCCTGCTTTAAGACACTCCTTAAAATCTATCTCTTTGACCAAGCTTATGGTCACCTTCTCTAATATGTGGCTCAGTGGCATATTTTGTTTTATAATACCCCTGTGAAGTGCCTGGGGATGTTTTATTGCATTAAAGGTGCTATCTAAATGCAAATTGTTGTTGGACAAGCAGTCTGACAACTTAGAGACAGTGAAGGGGGTCAAGGCAGGTTAATTACTGGTTTGCATTTTAAGCAAATAATTAGAGGCACCATTAGCTGTTATCTTTTCACTCTGTTATTTACTAAACCATACCTTTGAGGTCATAACCTCTTTCTTTATTTGCAGTGTTTAAACCTGGATAAGTTTGAAGGACTTTCAGATGAGGGGCAGCTCACCCACCAGGCACTTTATCTGCTGGAGGAAAACAAGTTTTGGGCTGGGATTGTGTTTGTGGACTTGTATCCCTGGTCAAACAAGCTGCCAACTCACGTGAAGTATAAAATCCGAATGGACATTGATGCAGTGGAGCGAACAAATAAAATAAAAGACAGGTCAGTTCCATTGTTACACCTAAACAGGATTGTGAGCTCCTGTCAGTAAAACAACTGCAAACTCTCAGCAAATTAATAAGACCCCATTTCTTTCCAGTGTCAGAAATGTCCAAACTATGACCTGCAGGCACTGCACCACCTGTGAGCCCTATCCATCTGAAACTGCAATGACTCGCCCTCTTTCCCTGAACTGGAACAGTACATTCACTTAGTACGTGTCCAAGGATTGAGAAAAGGCATAGTATGGGCTGGATTTTGTGCAGGAGGCAGGGCTCCCGGTGCCGGGCCAAAAAGGCGGGGGAAACCCCGCTTCTGCATTTTTTCAGCCACCCCGGAACGATTCTCTGGTCTTTTGCTATCAAAGGGTCCCTGTCCCTTTAAACACTTAATAAGGACAGGGAACCCATTCCAAGAGCTGCCTACCAATCACAGGGCCAGTAGCTCAGCAGTATTAGTAGTACCACTGGATGCGGTGGCCACTGCCAGTACTACAGAGATCTCGGACCCGGACCCAGGCCCAGCAGTGGAACCCCGGAGAAGAGGTAGGTGAGGTGGGGTCGCTGGGACCCGTCTGGAAGGCCCTGATGAGGTGGGGTGGAGTTTGGGCATTCGGTCCAGGGAGAGGGGAGGTCCCGGGGGTGTACAGTTGTTCCCGGTGGGGTACCTCCGTGGGCCTCAAATTACCCACAAAGGAGGCCCCCCCCCCCAAAAGCCCACAGGGAGGGCGCCACCTTTTCTAAGGCATCCTCCCCACACGGCGGAGGCCCCCCACCTCTGGTAAGATCCCAGCGGTGGTGGGAAGAGGCCCTTATTTGGCCTCTGGGAGGGAAGGTTGTCGTTGGCCTATCTTGCCCCCGGAAGAATCGGAAACAGGATTTCCAGCGTCGGGTTCTGTGGCAGGCAATTTTGCCTCCATTATCCGCACCCCACCACCATTCCCCCTCCACGAAACCCACTGTTGGGATGAGAACAAATTCCGGCCCTATGTGTGTATTTTCAATTACATAGGATCTGTTTAAATTTATGCCTGTAACAATTTTATTGGGGACGTGCCAGGTATTGGCGGGGCTGGTGACAGGCTCAGTGATTCCCCACCCCCACTCCCTCCAACTCCAAAACCAATGCTTTGTATTGTATACAAAAGGAAAATACTGTGGATGCTGGAATTCTGAAATAAAAACAGAAAATCCTGGAAATAGCAGGTCTGGCAGCATCTATGGAGAGAGAAGCAGAGTTAACATTTCAGGTCGATGACCCTTCATCAGAACTAAGTGGAGGGATGAGGACTGTGTGCTAAGAACTGTGAGTGAGTGATAGGATCTAAGGTTCGGTAGAAGATTGCAAGAGTAGGCTGGTGCAAGGCCATGGATAGAGTTAAAAACCTTTTGAAGGTTTTGCTTGGCTCCCTGTGACATTTTGGGTTCTGCTGATAGGAAATATTGAGAAGAGTAAGAAGTAAATACACACACACCACCCCTCCTGCTAAGACTAGGAAGAAAAAATTTACTTCCAGACCATTTGTTTTCTTTAATTGAGGTCCAAATCGAGAAGGTCCCATGGAGCTTACTTCCCCATCCCTTGCACAGTGCAAATAAATAGATCCTTTCATTTGACTAAGCATCAAACCTTCTTTTAAAAAAAGATTAGAGCTGATGCTGAACTGTTTTTTTATAATGGGCCAAATGATATAATGTAATTATATAATCATGTCAATTGGCAGACCCATGAAGAACTTAAGGTATTGAAATTAAATTTGTGAAGTATGCATATTCAGTCCTAGAATTGTAACACTTGTACAAAGGATGATTGTTTCACATAATAAATCAAAATATTTGTAGAACAATTTGAATGATCCCCACTGCTCTTGATTTTGTAGAGCTTTGATGTAGCTATTTCCTCATCATTCCTCTTTGTTTGATGGCAGTTTGTTTTACCTTATCGCCACCCGAGCCCGTTCCAGGACTTGTACAAGGCTAATTGTAAGAGATTCGTATCTTCATTGACTGGGCAGTAATCCGGTAGAGTGGATCACCCACTCTTTAAAGGACAAATGTGATTTTCATGCCATTTCATTGAAGATGAAAATCTACCCCCAAGTTTTCTGTTTTCTCTTGTAATGAAACATGCCTCTCACTCACAGCTCACCTGCACGACCCAATACAACCTCCATTCCAACAGCCTCTAGCCCAGTTGCACTGCCAACTCTATGTGGAAGAGAATGCAGGATGGCTTGCTCTCTGGAATAAACAGTAATACAAACACTGTTGTACTGTGTAATCTGATCTTTTCACTAGCGTGAGAATGCATTAGTGCCAGAAGTAGGATTTATGCTTTTATTGTAGGGCCACTGTGGTTAAATCAGAACAGCAAATTGGACAAAAAATTTCTGCTGCAGTTGTTGTGATAGCTCAGTGGGAAAAGCCACCACATGGTGTGGAGCTGGGCCATGCAGATTAGGAAGGTCTTCAAGCTTGGTGCCTGGGCTATACTATGTTACCTGAAAATGATTCAACAGTGCAAATACCCTACATTTTCATAGCAAAAGAGGGAAAAACTAACCAGGATATCTACTTCTGATTACAGTCCAGTGACCTCTGTTGTAAGAGGTGTTTGTGTGGGCATTTGATGTAGGCAGAAACAGGCTAAGGTGTGGCACCCCCTGTGATCACCTGGTCTGACAATAATCACTGTCTAGGTTCAGGTGTGAAGAATGATCACTTGGGGGATACACCTATGGAATTGGCCATCTCCTCTTCGTCCTTTACATACTGTTCCTCAGACAGTAATTCCCACATTCCTGCTGGCCGTTTTAAACCTGCCTCTTCCACCCACCTACAAATCCCTCCAGTTCACTCATTCTACTTCTGCAACCTCCTCCAGTCCTACATGTTCCCATGCTGTCTGGCCCTGCGACCCTAGCTTTCTGTGTCTACCATTGTTGGCAGAGCCTTTAGGTGTCTCAACCAAACTCTCTGACATTCCTTTAGTAAACCCATCCATCCCTCTACTGCTCACTCCATCTTTAAAAGTGTCTTTACGGCCCACCTATTCAGCAAATCCTCAGTCATCTGTCTACTCCATCTCTAAGGCTCAGTATCTGTCCCTCCTTTTCCCTTCAAGAGCCTTTGTAATGGGAAATTACTTGTTGGTCATGATGGGGGTCAGCAGGACTGGTGATTGATGATCCAGCTGACAGAGATACATAATGGAAGCCCAGCATGTTGTGTGTCCCTAATTGTTCTCGAACAGTGGATTAGTACTGGGTGATAGGATGTAAGTGTAGGTCTGTTGTTTAACAACAAGAGATAGTGAAAAATCTACTTAACTAATCATGGCAACTGTGCTTCATTTGTTTAAGGTACAACCCTCTGTTAATCCATTAAGGAAATATGTGATAGTGGTGCCTGACTCTAAAGCAATTTTTCAATATGATAGTATAAGGAAGGGAAATGCCTCAGGTAATGTTTCCTTTAAATGAATAAAAGGCCTATAAGCCCCAGGCCCAAATGAGATGTATCTCAGGCTGTTATGTGAGGCAAGGGAGGAGATAGCAGGGGCTCTGACACAAATTTTCAAATCCTCTTTGGCCACAGGAGAGGTACCAGAGGACTGGAGGACAGTGAATGTGGTACCATTATTCAAGAAGGGTAGCAGGGATAAACCAGGTAATTACAGGCCGGTGAGTCTAACATCAGTGGTTGGGAAAATATTGGAAAAAATTGAGGGACAGGATTAATCTCCACTTGGAGAGGCAGGGATTAATCAGGAACAGTCAGCATGGCTTTGTCAGGGGGAGATCGTCTCTAACTAACTTGATTGAATTTTTCGAGGCGGTGACTATATGTGTAGATGAGGGTAAAGCAGTTGATGTAGCTCACGTGGACTTCAGTAAGGCTTTTGATAAGGTCCTGCATGGGAGATTGGTTAGGAAGGTAAGAGCCCATGGGATCCAGGGCAATTTGGTAAAGTGAATCCAAAATTGGCTTAGTGGCAGGAAGCAGAGGGTGATGGTTGAGGGTTGTTTTTGCGAGTGGAAGCCTGTGACCAGTGGTGGGACCCTTGCTGTTTGTAGTGTACATTAATGATTTAGACGTGAATATAGGAAGTATGATCAGTAAGTTTGCAGATGACACGAAAATTGGTGGTGTCGTAAATAATGAGGAGGAAAGCCTTAGATTACAGGATGATATAGATGGGCTGGTAAGATGAGCAGAGCAGTGGCAAATGGAATTTAATCCTGAGAAGTGTGAGATGATGCATTTTGAGAGGACTAACAAGGCAAGGGAATTTACAATGGATGGTAGGACCATAGGAATTCCGAAGATCAGAGGAATCTTGGTGTACTTGTCCATAGATCACTGAAGGTAGCAGCACAGGTAGATAAGGTGGTTAGGAAGGCATATGGGATACTTGCCTTTATCAGCCGAGGCAAAGAATATAAGAGCAGGGAGGTAATGATGGAGCTGTATAAAATGCTAGTTAGGACACAGCTGGAGCACATTGTAGAGTTCTGGGCACCACACTATAGGAAGGATGTGATTGCACTGGAGAGGGTGCAAAGGAGATTCACCAAGATGTTGCCTGGGCTGGAGCATTTCAGCTATGAAGAGGGACTGAAAAGGCTAGGGTTGTTTTCCTTAGAACAGAGAAGGCTGAGGGGGGACCTGATTGAAGTATACAAAATTATAAGGGGCATTGATAGGTTAGATAGGAAGAAACTTTTTCCCTTGGTAGAGGCGTCAATAACCAGGGGGCATAGATTTAAGGTAAGGGGCAGGAGGTTTAGAGGGGATTTGAGGAAAAACTTTTTTTCTCCCAGAGGGTGGTTGGAATCTGGAACGCACTGCCTGAAGGGGTGGTAGAGGCAGGAACATTCACAACATTTGAGAAGTATTTAGATGAGCACTTGAAACGCCATAGCATAAAAGGCTGTGGGCCAAGTGCTGGAAAATGGGAATAAAATGGATAGGTGCTTGATGCTGGCACAAACACAATGGGCAGAAGGGCCTGTTTCTGTGTTGTATAGCTCTATGACTCTAACCAGTAAAAACAGAAGAGAGTTGCAGATGCACTTAATGGGTCTTTACCAACTGCAAATAGCCTGAACTTAATAAAGGCTTAGTTCTTACAGCTGCTTTGTCAGTT